>NC_048235.1:35085235-35093254 GCF_002007445.2 Ailuropoda melanoleuca
ATGGAACTTTACATCAAAAACTAGGGATGTACTGTATGGTGACTAACATAATATAATAAAAAATATCATTAAAAAAAAGGAAAGCAATGAAATGGATGTGAAATTTTCATGTAATCTATAAGCAAAAGGTGGTTATATATGGAGAGCCCTAGAGGCTAAGGATGCAGCCCAACCTGCTCTACACTGAAGAGGCTGTAGGCCTTGGCTGTGCCCCTGGCTCCCGGGGAACTTTGCAATTTACAAAGAGAGTCTATGTAGCTGCCACAAATCTGGGAAGAGGATACAGTTCATAATTTAGCTCAAAGTGGGCAAAGCCTCTGCCACTGACCTCGTGTGGCCTGTCCCAGCCAAATGGGGCAGCCTCTCCTTTCCTGCTGGACGCTCTCCAGGGCTTTGGTGGAGGCAACTCTGTTATCCCAGTGGAAGTCAAAAGCCAAACTGCAACAGGCTTGAAGGAATCCAGTTCTGTCTGGCTCCCAAGTGAGATGGTGGTAGTTAAGCAGATTTCCTCCAAGCCAGAGAAGCACAACTCTGCCAGGGAAATCAAATTAAAACAGGAAGGTGGAGAAATGATCTTCATTAAAAGCATACCTGCCACACTATTTCTCCAAGCCAATTTGGCATGGAACCTGCCTCTACTGCTTTTAATAGGTGTGAACTGATGTTTTATTTAACTGTCCACCTTCTCTTGGCTCCTGATGCTGCCTAGAAAAATAAAGGTTTTAAAATGTATTTCTGATTTAGCTGGCCATGAGTCCAGGCTATTCCCAGGGCTTACAGCCTCAGGAAAACATTAGAAAGAATCCTCATTTTTTTCAGAATTAGTTATTTCATTCAAAAACTACTGAGTTCCTATGAATCACATTTGGAACCATTTGAGCTCAGTCTTTTTTTTTGAGGGCATGTATGTGTTATTTTTGTTTTTGCAGTACTCTTGATTTTCTCCCCAGTGGTTATTAATCAATTTAAACTGTTCTCACTTTTTGAGCTAATTTGTATAATTTACATTTTTCAGTAAAATCTTTATTTTCATCCATTTTTCAATTTTACTAGTGTAGTATCAAATGAAGGGTTTTTAAAAAAGTCTTCTAATTTCCATGAAACCTGTGAATATACCCCCTTTATCTTCTCTAATATTGTATATTTGTGTTTTCTTTTTTTATTTCTTGATAGACAAGTTAGTAGATCCATCTGTTTTGCTGTATAGATTTTATAAAACCCTAATT
The DNA here is from genome assembly GCF_002007445.2 of Ailuropoda melanoleuca. Classification (NCBI taxonomy): domain Eukaryota; kingdom Metazoa; phylum Chordata; class Mammalia; order Carnivora; family Ursidae; genus Ailuropoda; species Ailuropoda melanoleuca. The sequence continues at coordinate 35,086,462 of NC_048235.1, forward strand.
CATTGAGTTTTGGTTTTATCCATGTGAATTTATTTCATATATTTCCTTGAGATTTGTTTACTTATTCTTCCAACTTTTTGAATGAAATACTAATTATTTATATTGGTTTTGTTAAGTAATGGTGTTGTTTCAGGCTATAAATCTTCCTCTGAATACAATTTTGTGTGCGTTCACTAAGTTTGAATTGGAAGGTTTCCTTTATTGTTATTTAATGTTTTAATTAAGATGTTGACATTCTCTTTGACCTGAGGTTTTTATTAGAGTTAAAATATTTCAGTTTGTGAATTATTTGTACTTCTGTTATTTATTTCTCTCCTTGGAGCCTTGTGGTCAAGTTCTTTGGCATTTATTTAAATTTTCTTCACATTTTATAAGATCAACTTTTTAAAGAAATGGAGCATTTGCACGTAAAAGGTAGATATATTTTTATTATTAGATGTGAAGTTTGATATATAGAATTTGAAATAATACACATAACTTTTTTGATTATATCCTTCAGAATAGGCATATTCTATTGAAAACAACAAAGACTTTTCATATTTGACGTGAAACAGTATTAATGTTTTCTACTCCCAGTGAGTTTCAGTAAAATTTTCATTGCGTTTTAAACAGATTTTTATTTTATATAGTTTAATTTTATTCTACTTGATGCATACAGGTAGAGGATTGATACACATTTATTGTGTGTTATGTCTTCATCATTAAAATAAGACTCTCCTTGTCCTATTTAATCCTTGAATTTTGAATTCCACTTGGCAAGACATAATTCTTGAACGTCTGGCTCCTTCTGTTTTAGTTGTACATGGTTTTATTTCACTTTTCACTTATCTGCCATGTATTTGCGCAACATTTTAGTTTTGGCCTTAATGAATACCTGCTTTCTAGGCAGGTTTTTTGTGGACTGAAGTTATGTCTTTTTTTAAGCCCAATCTGGGAGTTTTTCCTTGAATAGGTAAGTTATCAGTTTACATTTAGGATTATAAAATATATATTTGAAATTATTATGTTATCTTATATTTCTGCTTGTTATAGTTTTTCTTTTTTATGTTATGCTCTTTCCTTCTTCCTTCTCGCCCCCTCCTTCCTTCCTTCCTTCCTTCCTTCCTTCCTTCCTTCCTTCCTTCCTTCCTTCAGTCCTTTCTATTTATAAAATAATTTTTCCTGTTGCCCATGGTTTGCATTTGTGTGTATATCTTTGGCTATATGTTCATGATCCTTGTTGGGTCGGTTTTTTGAGAATTGTATGCTGTTTCTTCTGGTTGGGAATATATGCTGTGTTTAACTAATGTGCCAAAACTTATAATTATCACTTAATGAAATTGAGAAAGTGAATACCATTGACTTATTTTTCCTATTAAAGATATAGAAATTAGGTCACTTAGACTTCACTGCCTGGGTTTGTTCTTATATTCCTGTGTGCTTCTCTTAGCAAAATTATTATTACTACATTAAATTATTAAATTATATTCCAGTTCTTATTTTCTCTACTGAATATCTTGTCTTTGAAGAATTAGATACCTATGATATTTTCCTTCAACAGAGTTAGCAAAATTACTTGGGCCCAACTCTGTGTTTCCATATGTTAGATGTCCAACATTAGCTTTTCCCAAATATTCTTTATTCATGACCTCTTGATTTTGATTAATCTCTTATTTGGTTAGACTCTATCCTCAAGAAAGTTTTTCGGGAAGTGCTATGCTATGCTTTAGTCTGAGTTTTTCTTTCTGTTATCAAAACACATGAATAGAAATTTGGCTACGTGTGAAAATTCTTGGTTTCCATTCTCCCACCCCTTTAAAACTCTACAGATATTGCGCCGTCTCCTCTGGACTATTTTGTTTTTGAGGTTTTGCTCTGAGGTCAGTCTGATTGTTTTCCTTTGTAAGTTATTTTTGCCTGGCTCCTTGTAGCATTCCTTTCTTTATTTTTGAAATGCAAAAGATTCTTTAGGCTTATGTCTTGAAGCTTATTGATAATTTCAATAAATTATGGTAAATTCTTTCAGTCTATAGGTTAAAATCTTCATGAACTCTAGGAATGTTTTCTTCTGTTATATCTCTGTCCCATTTCCTCTTCAAGCTCATTTATCACTTGCATGATTATTTTCTGTCTATTCTCCATATATATTACTGTTTTTTTAGTATTTTATGATTTTCCTCTATAGTTTAGATTTTGTTTTGTTTTTGTTTTTGTTTGCTTGTTTGTTTTTAGCAGGCCTACCCTCTGTAACCCTGATTCCATTGCTGTTTTATTAATTCTTACCTTTTCTGGATCTTATGCCATTTAAATGGCACTGTCATAATACATGTTATTATTTTTAGTACCTCTCTCTTAAAAAAACTCAGGCTTCTGATTATCCCTCTCTTTTAATTTGTTACATAGTTTATTTTCTTTTATTTCCTTGAGCATGTGATGCAGTCTATATTTTTCTTACGACTTCTTATTAAATTTTATTCTGGAGTATATATTTCATTTAAAGTTTATGATTTCTATTCATTTTTATTTGGGGGATGTGCATTTACATTTGAAGGATTTTTACATGGGTCTTACATGTGTTTGCTTGTTTGATTTGCTTTCCTGGTTGTCATTTGTTAACATCACTAAACTCTTTCTGGCTTTGCTATTTACCCAACTGAAGTGAGTTTTTCTTGTTTCCATTTTCAGTTTACTTGTACACCACTTTGACCATCCCTTTAAATTCTATCTGAAGTCCTGTATGATGGATTGAAATGTTAGGTTCAGCTGTTCAGGAGTCTGTGGGAGAGGACATCAGACCATGGACAGCTTAAGAGCTTGGTGTGCAAATTCAGTCTGTAGTAGCTGCGACAACTGTCCCAGGGCTGTTTCTATTTCAAACTGTGTGTCTCCATATCAGGAAGGTTTGTCTATGTGGCAGAGTTAGCCTTGCAGTCATGTTAGAGAGAGAAACAAGTGGCATGACTGCAATCTTCTAACCTAACTGTTGGGTTTATGGGGTAAACCCAGTCAGAAAAGAAAATCAGAGCAGGGTTTTGCTTTTTTTTTTTTTGCCTATGGCCAGTTCAATCTTCATTTTAATAAATAGGGGATTAGAGTCTTTAAAAAATTATTATATAGAATTTCTTCATTTTCCCACAACACTTCATAGATCTCTTGGGAAGTGGGGGTGGGTTGTCAGCCTCTGATGCCCATTTCAATTTGGACCAGATTGTATCTAACACGTATTTCTCAGGGCTTTGTAATATAAAGTAGGGATCATTCCTCAGTGCAGCAGTTAATAAAGTATTTTCCCTACTTTGCTTCTTTTTGGCTTTTTTGGGTAGTATATAGGAGGGGGTTTTGTGAACCTTCATTTACATTACGGTCTTTGCCAAAAATTCTCCATGGGATTCTACTCATTACTTTGCTAAGCAGCTATTAACACAGTAATCTCTAGTGCCTTCTCTCTTCTCTTACCTAATCTCATGTCTTTTCCTTTTCCCGGAATAACAACCAGCTCCCTTCTGCCTATTCGAGTTTCACATATCACACAAGACCCTAACAGAGTCTCACCTACTATGTGAAATCTTTCTTGAATACCACATCGTGTGTTTATTTCACTCCCTCAAACATTTTACGTTATTATTGTGTGTGCCTGAAACATACAATGACATAATATTTTTCTGGGTACTCTATACCTTCTCCCAGCTATATTTTAATTGCCCAACATATTGCTTTGCACATAATAGGTTGTAATACATTTTTGATGCCTCATGACAAATAGCTTTTGCGCAGGTAAAAGAGAGACTGTTTTTTCAGATCCCTCCCGAGTAAAGACCCCTGCTCAACCCTTCCTAGTCTGACCACCTGGATTAGTTTAGAGTCTACCAAATAGTCTTCATTACTCTCAAGTTTATTTGGTTTTAAAATTTTCTCTGAAATCTCAATTTAAAGGGTCATCCACAGGTCAACTGTCTAAATATCTCCACCAGCAATGTAAACAGTGAATCAAATTACCTATTCACTCAGGAGCCCCTTAATTTCTTCTATCCCTTCATCACTCCTTTGCTTTTTATTTTTCTCACTCATTTTATCCCTGTGGCAAGAAAAGTTAAATGAGACTGAAAAAAAATGCAGCTGATTAGGGCAGATGAACAGAGCTCAGGGAACTATCTTCCTAGGCCCCATCAAGTCTTTCCAACAGATCAATTTTATTTTCCATAGACAGCCTGGCACCTGAGATATGGTGACTTTAAAACCTCATATGTTTTTGCTTTCTGGCTGAGCTTCAGGTTTCTAATGCCAAATAGAGTAATACAGAAGAATAAGGAAGAGGCAACTTTTTTAGGGTATTCATCCTTTCCTGATTTCCTATATCTCACTCAAAGATCTCTCAATAAATCATTTCTAGGAGTTTTTCAATGTGGTGACACTGTGAGGGAGCTGATGATTTATAGTAAGATCACTCACAAAGGGGATCAAGCTGGTGAATCTGATTCTATATTTTATTTGCAACACACACATGCAGACACACATACACATACACAGAACAACTGTGCAAACCAACTTCTCATGGAACATTCACTGACCCAATGGGTCAGGATTAATCCTTGGATTACTGCTGCTGTCTTTGAGGTCCCTTTGGTAGCAGGCAAGCACTTGTTATTTTTTCTGCACAGAAAATCTTTAGGAATTTATATTCTGCCCTTCTTATCTATGTCTGTCCCTGCCAAAGGCCTGCATTAGGGTCTGGCACTCTTTCAGAAGTTTGTATACCCAGTGTTTTGTTTGTTTCTTTGTTTTAAGGTTTATTTACTTATTTATTTTAGAGGGAGAGAGCACAAGTGGGAGGGGCAGTGGGAGAGGAAGAAAGAATCTCAAGCGGACTCCCTGATGAGCGCAAAGCCCAATGTAGAGCTCTATCTCATGATCCTAAGATCACAACCTAAGCCGAAACCAAGAGTTGGATGGTTAACCAACTGAGCCACCCAGGCGCTCCTATGCCCAGTGTTTTGAACACTATCTTTTCTCAGATGAGGGAGGGAGTGAATGAGACCACAAACTGGTTGTGATCACATGTGGAAGTATAACCTAGAGCTCCTAACAGGGTAGCCCGCAGGGAATCTAAACGCCCGACTGACAAACAGCATGCAGGAAAACCCAGGCTCAGTGTCAAATATTCAACACTTAACAGATTGCCTAGACATCAGGCACTATGCTGAGGCTTCAGGTGCTCACACTGGCTGGAGGAGAGATGATATAAAAATAACTGGAGCATGCAAATTGCATGTGCAAAGTAAGGTCTCATCAAATGTATATGTATGTAGTCATGAGTAAAATTATGTTCTGGGGAAGAAAATATGCAAAATGAGTAGAAAAACAAGACCCCAGTGATGATGTAAGACGCCCCACCCAACCAGAGAATGTTGTTTTCCTTCCTGATGAATAGCTAGAAATTTCTGACTTTGTAACCCTGGCAGCCCCTCTAATGGAAGTGGTCACAGTTAGGAGGCTCTGGAGAGATGACAAGGAAAGTAGGAGCTCCCAGGTGACTGGTTTCATGAGACTGTGGGAGAGGGGAAGCTGATGATGGTTGTTTCAGTGTTAGCATTCTACCCTTCCAGGAGAAATTTGAGTCAAACATCCCAAGAAAGTTCCCACAATTCCAACGGGGCTGAAGATGATGTATCAGAAATAAGGAAGCAATTGGATTTCAACAATTTGGGGCAATAAAGTGTGGCCTCTGCTGAAATAGGCAGCTTGAACAGGTCAGGGCACAATTACACCTAGGATCTCCCGAGCAATAGCATCTGAGTTATGTTCTGTGCTCGAATGTCCTGGAATACTAGCTCCCTTCTGAGGCTCAGTAAGTGGTTTAGAGGTGCTAACACATAGTATTCCCATCTTCATGGCTTACTGTTCTTATTATTTATCACTTCTCCTCTCTATTGCTTACTCCATAATTAATATTCATTATTTCTTGCTTTCCCCCTTTTTCCATTTGTTTCCAATTTGTACATTTGCCTAGAGTGGTAATTCTCAAGCATGGTTTCCAGACCAGCAGCATCAGCATCACCTGGGAACTTATTAAAATGCAAATTATCTGGCCCCACCTCAGACTTACTGAATAAGAAACTCTGGGGCTGGGTCTCAGCAGCCTGTGTCTTAATAAGACTTCCAGGTGACTCAGATGCCTGCTAAAGTCTGAAAACCACTGGCTGGGAATTGGGTTTATCCTAGGCAGAAGATGGTAACTCTCAGGAAAGGAAGCCTGCCTGAAGGAGACATCAATGAATATTTATCAATGGTCTTTCTGATGCTCCCTGTGGTAAAGACTGCTAGTTGCCTTCCAAATATTTGTTTTAATTGTCCCCTCTAATTTCCCCAATTTCTCAAAGTAAATTTGACTTTTAGCTAGGGACATTGTCCGCTGACTAAAGACTACATTTCCTGGCCTCCCCTGCAACTAAGAATGGCCATCTCTGTTTTCCTCAATGGGGGGCAAGTGGATTGGTCAAGCAGATGAAGGCATGCTTTTCCAACTCTTTTTGTTTACCCTGCTACTTGGAAATGAATGTGATGGCTGGAATCATGACAACCGTCTTAGACCAAGTGGACAAAGACTATATCCAGGGTTTTGGAGGAACTATAAGTAGGAAGGAGCTTGATTATATCCAGATGAATTTGAAACTACTATATCACTCTTGGACTTATCTATCTCCAACTTCTCTTACATGGGAGAGAAATAAATTTCTCCCTTGTTTATAGGCTGGTGATGGGTAGTAAGGAGGGCACGTATTGCATGGTGCATTGGGTGTTATACGCAAGTAATGAA
>NC_048235.1:35093354-35128427 GCF_002007445.2 Ailuropoda melanoleuca
TTTGCATCAAGAACTGGGGATGTACTGTATGGTGACTAATATAACAAAATAAATATTATTAAAAAAAAGATAGATTCTCTCAAGAACAAAAAAAATACATAAAATAAAACAAGGTAAAGAGTGAGGGTTAGTTACAAGGTCTCAGTAAGTTCCAAGTGCAAAGCTAGATGTAGGACAGTTCTTTTTGTTTTGTTTTGTTTTGTTTTTGTTTTGCTTTGTTTATAGAGACAGTGCTTCTTCTGCTATATATCTGCCTCACTGGATTAACATAGGACAACTTCCAAATTGCATTTACCCATTTTATCTAATTTAATTCTTACAGAAGTTCTCTAAATTACGCATTACTTATCCTGGGTTTTGTTTGATAGGATCTGAGAAGACTTGCTACACTAAATGTAAGGGTAAGTCAGTGACCTTCCCTTTCATGTCAAGGAAAGCTTCCTTCCGGTTTTATAAAACAATAACAACAAAAAACCCAACAACACTAAAAAACAAAACAATGTGCACGACACGTGGATTATCTCCTAAAACTCACTTCAGGGTTTCTCCTTGGCTCTCTGCCAGCTCTCCTAATTCTCCAACAGAGCCAAGTCACCCCTAGAACAACTCTCTTAACCAAAATGTCCATCGCCATCTCTTCACTCTCAACTTCCCCTGCCCTGTAATTATCAGCATAGCCAAATTGCCAAGCAAGGCTTTCTGCAACCCACACACAGGCCCTCCCCCCCTTCTCCCCCACCTGGTCAGGCTGCTGTGCTCTGCATTAGCTGTGCCTGCCTTCACCCTCTTCCAGGTCTCTGGGGGCCTACTCTCTGGGATGCATTTTGCAACATAAGCTATTCTCCTGCTCTGTGAAGCAAAGCGAAGAATTAAAGACAAGCCTGAAATTAGAGCTACCACAGCACTGGGATTCAGAGAATCATAAAATCATAGAATTTTTCTGGTTGGAAGGGACCATGGAGATCTTTTCAACCTGCTGATTTTACAGAATGGGGAAATGGAGAAAGAGAAAGAAAGTGTTCAGGGAAGCTTACAACCAGAAATGTCCAGTCCTAGTGGTGATGTTAAGTTGTGGGCCATGGCTAGGTGTCCAGTGTGGGAAGGATAAGGGTAACAGGCCAAGTGCAGGAATTTTCTAGCTAAAGTCTGAGTCCGTAGTTATTCATGAAGGTTCTGTGATGGAACGCGCTAAACATTTTAGACCTAGAATCCAGGTCATTCTGTTCTTTGCCCACCACACACCATTTCCCTTTAGATAAAGTAAGATGGACAGATGCTTTCATCCTTTACATATGGGTAGAAAGGGGATTTTTCCTGAAAATTTTCCTGAAAATCATAGCATATTAAGTTTGGCTCATTTATTTGTGTTTTTAAGCAAAGCTGGAAGAGTAAGGGGAATGCTTTGGGGGGGTTATTCTGATGTCTGCAAAGATATTTTTAAAAATCCAAGGATTATTATTATTTTTTCCTGCTAAAACAAGGGACTGAAGTTACTTTCAGGCAATGTGAATTGAAGTCAAATAGCTTCCTTCCTTCCCAGATTTTAAGTCTTCCTAAAGGCTTATCTCCATGGAAATGTCTCATTATCATCTGAAGATTTTATTCCCTTTCTCTCTCTGCCTCATGAAAAACTAAGTCATCAACCAAGCTTCCAGAAGGTCTCAGGACAGTAAAAATCCATAGGTAGGTCACTGAGGCCCTTAATGGTTTGCAAACTTCCGTGTTTGCACATTTTCCCAGAGAGTCCTTAGCTTCCAGAACCTTCACAAAGGGGCTAAGAGAACTCAATCTCAGATTTTCTTGTATTGGTTTGTTAGGGGCTGCTATTTTGGATTCTGGACCGAATTCCAATGTGTGGAAGAGGGGTTCTCTCTACTCTACACATACAACCACGCCATGCTCAGGACACCAGCTTGTGTCCTACAATTAACTCAATTCTGACTCTATCTAATTATAGACAGCATCGAATGCCCACAAGACTGCCCCTACCTCAGATGCCAATTGCAAGCCCAGCTTGTTATCTGTGCTTCTGACCAACTGGCTATAAATCAGAGGTTCCCATGACCCACTCCCTGAGTTCAATTAATTTGCTAAAACAGCTCACAAAACTCTGGAAACCCATTCACTAACTACGTTACTAGTTTATTACAAAGGATATTAAAGGATACAAATCAACAGCCAGATGAAAAGACACATAGGGTGATGTCCTGGACAAAGAAGCTTCTGTCCTTGTGGAGCTAGGGGCCTGGCATGGTGGCACATGGAAGTGCTCTGGTTTCCTAACCTGGAAGCTCTCCGAACCACCTCCTTTGGGTTTTTATGGAAACTTCATTACATAGACATAATTGATTAAATCATTGGCCATTGGTGATTGAACTCAACCTCCAGCCCTTCTCCTATTCATTGAAATCAGGAGGTGGGACTGATAATTCCAGCCCTCTCTTCGTGGTTGGTTCCCTTGGCAACCAGCCCCTATCCTCAAGTACTTTCCCAAAGTCACCTCATTAAGATAAACCTAGTTGTGGTGGAAAGGAGCTTGTTATGAATAATAAGATACCAATTTCACCTTTATGGCTCTGAAGAGTTCAAAAACTAAGAGCAAGAAACCAAGTATTATAACAAAAGATGATCCTATTGCTCTTATTGCTTAGGAAATCCCAAGCGTTTAGGGGCTGTGAGCCAGGAACTGTGGGTGAGCAACAAATATATATGAGAAATACATTTTGGTCATCTGACCAACTATATATTTCTTATAAATCACAATATCTCAGCTTCCATACAAAGTACCACAGTTTGGATGGCTTAAACAACAGAATGTTATTTATTTATTTTTTTAATTCTGAAGATTAGAAGTCCAAGATCAAGATGCAGTATGGTCTGAATGTTTGTGCCTTCCCTGCCCCCCAAAATTCATATGTAGAAACTCTAACTCTTCAGGTGATTGTGTTAGGAGGTGGGGCCTTTGGGAGGTGTTAGTTCAGGAGGGTGGAGCCCTCATGACTGGGATTAGTGCCCTTATAAAAGGTTCCAGAGGGATCCCTATCCATTCCACCACATGAGAACACAAGAAGTCTGCTGCCCAGAAAAGGGCTCTCACCCAACCTTGTTGGCACCCTGATCTTAGATTTCTAGCCTCCAGTACTATGCAAAATAAATTTCTGTTGTTTATAACCCACCTGGTTTATGACTTTTTAAAAAATATATATATAGCAGCATGAACACACTAAGACAAGGTGGTGGCAGGGTTGGATTCCTCTGAAGCCTCTGTCCTTGGCTTGTAGATGGTCCTCTCCTTCTCTCTGTACGTTCACATAAGCTTCCCTCTGTGCATGCCCACGTCCTAATCTCCTCTTTGTATAAGAACGCTACACTCATGAACTCATTTAACCTTAATTACCTTTTGAAGACCGTACCTCTACATACAGCCACGTTCTGAAGTACTAAGGGTTAGAACTTCAATATATGAATTTGGGGGGAACACAATTCAGTCCATAACATTCCCCAGTTCTTTCTTTGGGGACAATGAGTCTTGGGAAGGTTCAAGCATTGACCTTGAGCATATGGTAGCACCCAGGCCAAATCTCATGCTCCTCACTGGGCCACACTTGTCCTCAAAGCCCCTGTCTTCAAGGAGTTCAAAGTCTAATAACGAGTGATTGACACATAAGTGAACCACCAGTGCACACTGCAGATGTCATCATGTGTGTGATGGTGAAATGGGTAAGGCCTTGCTGTCCAGGAACCAGGATGAAGGAGTGGTTACTTATGCCTGAGAAGGTCACAGGTCCAACGTGCTCCTAAAAGTCACAGCCACTGGGTCCCTTTGATCCATGGGAAGGCAGTATGTAGGATGGAAAGAAAACTGGACTGAAAAACTGAATATCCATGTTCTGGATCAAAAAGCCTATGACGGCACTTTTTAGAGATGGACTGCTGAAGGGAGGAAGGGGCAGGAGGGCAGGGAGTGACAAACAGGCCTCAGTCACTGGCTGGGGTGGCACATTCGTACTCCAGGCTTGCTGACAGGCCCCTGATCCTGCAGCCTGATTTCAGGAACTTGTTCTTGGCTTCTGCTCTTCTCAGGGTAATGAGCTTCAGCTTTGCGCTTGCGAACACTAACAAATGAGGCCAATGGCAGCTCGGCTGTGCATCACATTTCAATAGTGGGTTGACAAGGAGAACAATGCATTTGTTTGCGGCTGTAGAGTCTTCAGGGAGGATCTGTCATCATTGTGGTGAGTGTCAAGGGGTTTCAGGCTTCCTGTGACTGTCAGAATAGAGCAGAGGAGAAAGGCAAGTTGGAACCTGCTGACATTTCTCAGGTGAAATTCGCAGCCACCTTCTCCTCTTTTAGTTTCAACAGGAATAAACTTTGTTCTAGTCAAAGAGGCTTTTAATTATAACAATTGCACACTGCCAATTACTGTTGTTTTTTTTTTCCTGAAGAGTAGTTACCCATACAACATGTATAGCTTCATGGCTACATGATGGAGGAAGGGTAGCTGACTTCTATATATAGAGGTATACATTTATGCCTAAATAGAATTATTGTTCTCACCTTCATGCATCTGTTGATCTTTTCGGGGCTAGAGGTGGTTTTATGCCTCTTGGAAGATTCATTCTGGCTATTTGGAAGGCAATAAGCAGAACAATATGCCTACTGCCAAGCCTCTGGTGAAGCTGCCCTTCTATTAGCTGGATGGCCAGGTGGAAGGGCCGGCAGGGGTCTCAATTATTAGGACATTTTCCCTGAAGTATTGGACATAACCCACTGACACAAACAATCCTTGGCATTTGTCAAAGGATGGAAACTTGATGGCATATGCAAAGCTATACAGAGCACCTGAGGCAGGGACCTATGCAGGTGACATTTCGACCTCTGATAGTTTATCTATTGGCAACACTTAGAGGGAGGCATGGGGAGTCCTATTTACAGTGAAGCCTCTGTTTATAGGGCCTCTATTTCCCTGTGATGCTCTGAGGTGACGGTGATATTATTTGTTAGTTGGGTATTATGTCATGGTCCCTGCTTTCAGACCCCATTTCTGCCAGCTTCCTATATGACCTACTTTTCTGCAAGACCATTAACTTGATTGTCTCACAATTCCTATCCAGTTGGATGTGACAACACCTGCTTATAACTGGGGGACACATTTTAAAAAGACGGAAATTTAGAGAAAACAACAACAAAAAAACCCCCTTTGATTTATATAAATTAATCTTACACATTCTCTACCATCTACCTCTATGAGGTTACCATTCAAGATAAGGGTTTTTTTCTCCTTCCAAATTTGATGGAAAGAAACCTCAACATCCATAGAGAAGAGATTCTGCACTATGGAAATGAGAAAAAAATGCTGTGATGATCTATAAGCAAGGACTTCTTAAAAGCTGAAGAGGAAGAAAAGTAATTTCGATGATCCAACTCCTGCATTAGGCTCAGGTTCTTTTGGGCGGCACTTGACCTGCATTCCACAATTCAGTCTAATTCCATCTAGAGATTATTTATCCTGCAAGGATCCTTACCAACCAAAGCTGTCGTGGTTCCATTATTCCAGGGGTGAGGTTGTCCAGATGTTCTCTCTTCTGATAAAAGCGGAGGATTCAAATTCCCTTTCCTTTTCCTCCCTCCACCTCACCAAAGACAGGGCTACCTCAGAAGCATTTTATGCTTAAAAAACCATGAACTATGAAACTTCCCACCTCAAGCAATGAGGCGCTGGCTAAAGATTCTTTATCTACTCTTTATGTTCTTGAAAGAGTATTCAATTAGGAAGTGAGGAGACTGGCTCTGCCACCAACTCACGATCATGAAGGTATGGAATAACTGTTTTTAAGGATTTCTCACCACAAAAATTCCATCAATTCCCCTCTCTGACTAGCACAATCCAACCCCATTTTTCACTCAGTCCCACTTCCACGTCTTCCAATAAGTTGCCCAGGGGATGTGCCCCCACAAGACCCCTTTGTTTTGTTCGTCCTTCCTTTTTGACATGTCCCTGTAGTGTTTATGAAGGTGTAGGTGCATCTGTCCTACTGGATGATCAGCCCATTGGCCACTGGCAGCTGACAGCTCTGCTGAACACGTCTTTGACTGAAGGACTTCACGACTGACCCTGTGGAGACATGGTGTCGGAGGCTGCAGGGCTAGCGTCACTGATAACTCTCCACAGTCAATCTTCATCTCTTCCATCCTCCGAACAAGAGCAACATCTTTCTCCATCTCAAGATCACCACGTTTGCTCTCACTAATAAAAAACGAACTGGAAAACATCTTTGGAAGCTCTCTGAGACTCTAGGATAAACAAGTGTCTCGGTAGTGCCCTTTGAAGGCACTCATTTTTGAGAGGGGAGAGAAGTGCCCTTACAAAAAAGCCTAGGCATAGGGATGACATAGGAATGTGTGATGATTCCAGGATGGATACAAAACTAGCTAGGATTTATGTTTTCTCTGGCCTCCCACTTATCTTTTATGGATGAAGGTAAAAATGAGAGGGCTCCGGCTACAGGAGTTCCTGGTCACCAGCCTGGAGAGGACTTGCCTTCTGGAACTGCTGCCTTCTTGTGTGTCTGTATGGCCACCGAGGGCCAGGTGGACCTTGACTCCAGCAACATTTAGAGGAACCTGAAACTAGCTGCTCCTAGGGTTGGGTGGTTGTTGCTGGGAGCAGTGGATAAACTGATCTCCATGTTGTGACTCAAAAATAAATCTATATTCTTCTAGAGAAAACCTTTATAGTATTTTGCTAAGTTATGACTCCTTTTCTTTTTGCAAAGTAAAGTAGTTTGGCTGAGAAGTCCTACAGAACAGGGGTTGGCAAACTTTTTCTGGAAAGGCCTAGACAGTAAATAATTTAGGCTTATGGGCCACACAGTCTCTGTCACAATTACTCAACCCTGCCGTTGTAACACAAAAGCAACCACAGATAATATGTAGACAAAGGAGTGTGACTATATTCCAGAAAATCCTTTATTCATGGACAGTAGCAGTTGAACTTCATAACATTTCCATATGTCATAACATATTTTTCTTTTGATATTTTTAAATCATTTTAAAATATAAAAACCATTCCTTCCTCATTGCCTGTACAAAAATTAGGCCGCAGACCAGGTTTTGCCCATGGGCCATAGTTTGCCTGGCCCTGCTATAGAAGAAAACCATTTACTGTGGAAATCTGTTTCTCCAAGCACTGGGTGCTTACACTAGCCCTCATCCTGACAGCCAAATTAGGGTGTCTCTTCAAATCTGTGAAACTAAATAAATGAGGGCAGGCCCCTCTTGCCATCTAGAATGCAGTGTGTGTACACTGGTGTTATTTCACGTATCAGATTCCTGCACGGAAAACACTGTCATGCCATTAATAATCTTTCGAGGAACACCTTGAAACTTGACTCTCTGAGGGCACGTTGCAAATGGGCTCTAATGGCTTTTATTCCTCATTCTTGTCACCTCAGATCTAATCAGCTGTTTTGTCATTTTTAATTCCCATTTGGCAGGATTCTCCCAACTTCCCTGGCCTTTTAGAGAGAGGCTCAGAGGAGAACTTGGCCCGGCAGCTCTTGGGACTGGGGGGTACATAGGGAGATGGGGGTCTCAGTAGATGGTGACCTTCAACCTTGGCTGAATCAGGAGCACAGGGAAGGAACCTAAATCCCAGAATGACTCCCAGTCCTGCCCTTCACCTCTCTTTCAGGTTCACTCATGTCCTGAAATTGCTTTCTCTGGGGGGAAGGTCTCTCACTCCTCAATCAGGAATGAGGCTCAGAACTTGCATCATTCTGCATTGGCTTGGGAGAAGATGAAGCTCTGAATTGGAGACATCTCAAGTGTGTGGCTCTTTCTTACATGGAGCAATTGAGCTGTGGTCCAATTCCCCCAAACAGGAACATCCACACCCATCTGGCCTTGAATAAACAAAGAGCCATCTTTGACTAGGACTCTATCTTACTTGGAAGGCAGCAAGGACTTGTGAATAACGAGAAGGAATCTATTAGATAAAAATAAGGTTACAATTAATTATATGAAAAATTAAAAATAAATAAATAAATAAGACAAATAAGAGCTAAATAGTTTCTAGTGCTTGCATGATGCTAAGCCTCTTACCTACATTAAGCTCGTTTAATCTTTACTGTAACTCAAGAATATTACTGTTTTCATTTTGTAGGTCAGAAAAAGCAGCTCAGAAGGCAGGTAGCTTCTCATGGTCCACAGCTGGTAAGTAGTAGAGCAGGTTACAAATGCAAACATATCTTGCTTCAGAGTCTATGATTGTAACCACCCAGGTGCGGCTGTGCATCTTTGCCAAACCAAGTCACCTCTCTGAGCCTCAGTCCTCTTAGCTCGGAAATGAAGCTTAAGACTATAAAATCTCTAACCTCACTTCCACAGCAAAATTCTGATTCTATTATTTTCAACCCTTCCCTTTCAGGAGGGCGAAAAAATGTAAACAAGTTCATATGGTAACATAGTTTAAAAAAAAAAAACCCAAACAAACAAGAACTAAATTTCCAGCATATATGGAGCCAGTGTGTATTCAGTACAATCTCCCATACCTTCTTTATATAAAGTTATGAGACAGCTAGTACTCACCCTTCCCTAGCCTTGGTGAAAAGACAAAATGGGGGCCTGCTCTGATCTTTGCTTGCAAGAAGCTTGTAAAACTCTCTTGAAGGTAGATATAAATCAGAGCCAAGAGCTTTTGACTCAAAAATTCAGATTCTGAATTATTTAAAAAAGCATTATGCTTGTTACACTATATTTATTAACACAGAAAAATAGTTGAGAGCAAGATTTTTCAGCAAGGACTGAAGCTCTAGGCACTTTGGAGTTGAGCAGAAACTTGTTTAATCCATCGTTTCAATGAGGAGTATTTCTGTTTAATTCAGAAAGCTAAATAGGCAATTAACTAAGACCCCCATTTCTGGGGTGTTCTGACACTGTCAGAGACATATGGAAAGGATCAGGGCTGGGATGATAAAATCCAAAGCCCTCTCCTGAATACTTGCTGAGCAAAAGATTGGAGCAATGAATTTCCAACCTATTAACTCCAGAAATCCAGGATCTATCCCAGCAGGGATATGGGGGATCTGAAGAAGGTGAGATCCCTAAATCCAGCCCAGTGATGCTAGCCAATCAGCTCACAGGGAGAAGGCATCACCGACCTCCCCATGGGGCACAAGCTGTGGCATTAAAAAATAGCCAAGAGTATCTGGCAGAAGGCAGATTTCCTTCCCGGTCTTACAGGCCCCAGCAGAGTGACCTGCTCCCAACTCCATTTATATGCCTTCTTTTGGTCTTTCAAATATTGATTTTTAAAATATTCTTCAGGAGAAAGCCACTTGGGGACCTTTACGCTAGGGTTCACAAATGACGCATGCCCAGATGCATTTATTGCAGGGTGGAAATAATAGACTTTTCCCTCTCCTCCTTTCTCTCCACCTAAGTATCTCTTTATTCATTACTTTAATTACCTAATCGTAAATTTCTTTAGGGGGTTACTTAGAAAGAAAATTAGCATCAAAGCTTGGCAGTAAATTCTGGGGCTTTTGGAGACAGTCCAAGCTGTTTCACCTGTGATTAATTAGATGGGCTTTTTTTTTTTTCCTTTAAGTGCCAGAAGGCTGTTGAGGTCTTTAAGCAGTTACATGACTGCTGGCAGGGCTGCAATTATGATGGATGCATGAGTCTGAAATCTGGGGCTGCAGCCCGGCATTTGTTGGTGTATATGTGAGAGACAGAGACAGAGACAGAGGCAAAGACAGAGAGACAGACTTGGAAAGCACAGGCTTGGAAAAACTCCAAGGGTTTAAAAAACACAATGAGGTGCTGCTTTAATATTCTTGCAAATGCAAGTCTATAAGCTCCTGGCCGGGATCTCCTGTCAACATACTTTGGCAATTTCAGAAATGTTGGTTTAACAGCACTCTTCCTCACCATTAGCCACCGAAGTCCTCTGTGGGTCTTTGTGTAAGCTCTTTATGGCATGCTCTAAGGAATGCACATTTTCGACAATCATTTTGCTCTATAGAAAGCGGAGCAGTCATACCTGTTTTAACATTTCACCCTGGTGAAAATCAAGAGGGGGAGAGCGCAGTCTCTTTGGGTAATTCGTTGGGTATCAAATTATCCCCAAACACTGGCGTAAAGTCAAAGCGACATCTTGGTGTATTTGGAAGAATGTTAATACTTCCAGTCACAATGAATATGCTATCAAGGATGCAACAGAGACATTTGGTAACTGTTTTATTATAAGCCCCGGCTTATCATTTTTTCCTTTATTCCCTGTGTGAATGAGGGAGTGAAAGGATCTTTCAGTTTGACTCAGTCAAGGTAGCAGAACATTTAAAGTTTTTGCCAACTTTAGCTGAAGTGTCCATGTAAACCCAGAAACTCCTAAGCTCCTGGCATTGAGATCACTGTCATCTCCCATATATTGCTCCATCTGCCCATAATGTCCATGACAATATTTAAACAGCAAATTAAGTATCTGGTACGAACCTGCCCTCCAAGAGCTGACAGAAATGTTAGTCACATGGGCTGGGTACAGAGACTTCTGCCTAGAGCAGGGGTCTGCCAAGTCTCTCTGTAAAGAGCCAGAGAGGAAATGCCGTAGGCTTGCGGGACAGAAAGTCTCTGTTGCAACCACTCAACCCTGTTGTCGTGTGTGGAAGCGGCATAATCAAGAGGAAAATGAATGGACATACTGTGTTCTAATAAAATGTGTTTGTTGACCCCTGGCCTACAGCATGGCTTCTCAGACTTTAATGGGCACACGGAACCCATGGGGATCTTGTTACCATGCAGATTTTAGTTCAGCCGGTCAGGGGTGGCCCTGCGATCTGCACGCCTAACACCCTCCCAAATGAGCATCCTAAATGATGCCGCTGGTCCTTAAACCTCACTTTGAGCAGCAACCCTACAGTGTCTCCTGGAAACACACCCAGGGTCTTTCCAACAACACCGAGCCTCAGAGAACAGGGACGGGCATTTAGCTCATTAGGAATACGGCTGTAGGACTGGTGCTGGTTTATACCCTTCAAGCCTATAATCTTCAAGGTTTCTTCTAGCATTCCACCCCTGGGAGAGCCCAGATTTCCCTCTCCTGAATGTTACCTTCCTTTTTTCACCTTTAAGATTGGTTGTTAAGGTCTCGCGTTCCTAAACGGACAGATGGCTCCGGCTGTGGCGCAGCTGCACACACAGCTCATTGCTGTCATTTACACCGTCTCCGCTGCCTAAGTGCCAGCACCTTCCCGGCCCCGGCGTGGAGGGCTCTAATGGCCGAGCAAAGGGCCCTCTGGCCCCTGCCTAATTGGCTGCAATGCAAGAGCTAATGTAGGTTGAGAGACCAATTAACTGGGCTTGTTTCTACCAACACTGCATCTGAACATCAATTATGCTAAACACCACGCTATATTAAGACATTTCCCTGCCGCTATCATTTGCTATGGGACACCTCAAAGCAGGGCAGAAAGGAGCTGCCTCTCATTGCCTGCCTGAAGGATTTCTCTCTCACCGTGTAGAGGGCTGGCGATTGGGAGTTCAGCTTTAGAACTAGAAAAACCACAACTCAGGGACATATCTGACACTAATTGGTTACCTTCGCTGGGCCTCGGTCTCTAGACCATGGGTCCAAGAAGCCAGAGAATAGGATGGGTGAGACATAATGATAATCCTGCATGACCTGCTGATTCCATTAAGAAATGAAGATGTTAAGCACTGGGATGCTCCAAGGATACCCTCCCTAACACTGGAGAAAAATGAGTAGCTGGAAGCTGGGAGGAGGAGGAAGTTATGTATTCTTCTACAGGTTTAGCTGCGTTTGAATTCCATTCCTCCATCATTTCATTGAGAGCTTTTACCTTGGAATGAGCTGCTTCACTTTTACATCAACACGTTGGTCTTGAGGCAGCCCAATTCATTTTCATTCATCCTGATTGTTCAGCTCCTCTATACTGAAAATGCTGAGCAATTCAACCAAATCTATGACACAATGGAGTTCACAGTTGAGTTGGGAAGATAAGACTAATTCCCAAAACTACTCATTTACTCAATCATTCATCATTTGAACAAATATCTGTCGATCACCCATTATACATCAGGCACTCTGCTAGGCTAGAAGCATTGGTCCTACACTATGTTTATTGCTACATGGAAAGGCAGATAATCAAATGAGCAACAGTAATGTGGTGTGAGATGTGCTATTATGTCTGCCATAGATGCTACAGAGGCACATATTGTACCAAAAAAAACAAAAAACAAAAACCTCAGAATATAATTATTCCCTCCACGTATGCTCTTGACGGACCCTTCTGTCTCACCTGGGACCTTCCTGAAGCTGTGACTCCCTTTCTCCTTCCCAAACTGGCAACTTCATCTCAATTGGTCCCTTCTGCATAGAGTAAAGTTATGATCAACTCTGTTGTCTATCTTAAAAATAAAATCTTCCATTGATCCTGCACCTCCTTGCCTTTTCTTACTTTCCAAGTCTAGAATTCTTGCTTCTTCACTTGTTTTCTGTTATTTCCACCTTCTGCTCACTTAATTCTTCAAACACCTGTAGTCTGGCTTCCTCTTGCCCTGCACACCCAGACACTGCCCTGGCAAAAGGCCCAAATAATCATCTCCAGCTAAATCTGATCCATTTCATTTGACTTCATCGTTTTTTATCTTGACCCCAAATTTTCCATTAATGACTATCCAGTTCTCTCTTTTCCCTCTTTGCCTCTGTCCCGGTTCTCCACTGTTTCACTGACTAATCCTTCTCTGTCCTCTGCAGACTCATTTATCTGTGTGTGCCTGAAATATTGTGTTTTCCATGTATGTTTCATTTTTGGATCTCTTTTCCTCTCATACCATTCCTGAATGATCCTTGATCACCTGCTGTCACCTACCACCATCTGTTGACTGTCAAAATGCATTCTAGTCAACTCTGCTCCTCTGAGCTTTGGTCCCCTCCACATGCCTCTCAGCCATCTCAGCTAGTTCTAAACATAAGTTATCAACTTTCCACCAAAATATGCTAGTCCTTCTGTCTTGGTGAATGGTGAGATCATGTGGAACTTGAATGTTGTCATCTACTCTTTTCTTTTTCTTGGGCTGACATCCAATCAATCGATTGATAAGTCCTGTCAACTCCATTTCTCTACCATTTATATTTGTTATATCTGTTTTCTTCTCTATTCTCACTGCTCTTCCCCTAGTTCAGACCTCACCATCCTTAATATGGACAAAAGGCAGTTAGATTACCATCTGATTGTTTTGCCTCTGATGTTATCTCTGATTTTATACCCTTCCAGTCTACCCAACACATCATGGCCAGGGTTACCCTCCTAAAATACAAATCTGAAAACAAAAAGCACACACAAAGCCATCTGTGGCTGTCCATTGCCTGCAGCAGTTGTCAAACTATACAAGAGAGGTTCAGCTGAGACATTTGAGCAGCTTTTATGAGAGGGACAGAGAGGGTAATTAAGGACTTTGAAATCCAGTCTCCCTCTTTCTGCTCCCTGCAACTCACCCAGTTTCGTGCTGGCAAATGTTTACCAAACAACCCCCAAAAAGTAAAAACAGAAAGGACAAAAACCCTATTGTAAAGTTTGATGGTTTCCGTGGTGCAAATACTCCCACTATGACCAATTTCAGGTTATGAACATCGCTGGAGTTTGGAAGAAACGTTCACAACTGACTTTCAAAAGACCATGGCTCTTGTTCTCTTTCCTCACACTGGGTATTTTTATGGGGGTGTGTGTGTGAAAACGTTTCCCTGCTCATGTCTGGCCCATTTTATAGGAGTCTTCTGATGAGCCTCACCTGCAATCAGCAGAGCCCCAGATTGGCCCAGGCCTTCCTGCAGACTGTGCTGGAACTCAGGGAGGAACAATAGCATGTAGAAACCGAATGCGAACTAATGAGATAACCTGGGCTCCATAAAGAGAAGGAGAGGTGGAGCTGATGCCTATAGCAATGCTATGTAGCTACTGGTGTGAATGCCCACTTTTCAACCCAGAGGACAGGGAGGCTAAAGAAAGGGCTGCCCTTTCTCATGGACTGGCCCACCACCATGCTGATGCCCTGCAGCTGGCCTGCCTGAAAGCCACCCTCCCAGATGGCACTGCCTCTGGTCCCCAAAACAGCACACATACAACTTTTTCATAACTGTGACTGGATGGATTACTCCTTTCTGTGCAAGAATGTATGTCATTGTCAACATCAAAAACTTCCTTGCTTTGCTCTGGCAGCACCTGCCTCATTGACTGGGAGCCTTCTGAACAACTCCCTCACACAAAGCATTTAAACCTGTCTGACTTCAAAAGTAAGGTAAGACAAGCCACGTCGAGCAGAACAGCACACACCTAACATGATTATTTCTCCTCTTCCTGGTGATAATAGAAATACGCAAAAGCTGCCTTGATCCAGTAAGGATTTGCTCTTCAGAATCAAATCTCTGCTTTCCCTGAATTCACCACTCCTCCCCTTGACCCCCATCCCTGCTTGCTTTCTACTCATTTGGCATTGCAGCCCATGTTTATGCTCCATCTTGCAAATCCAAGTGTCTCCCTTGTAAAGTCCAGCAAACTAATGAAAAATGTGGCCAAATTTATCTAGTAGGTAAATGAAGAAAAGACATCCATCTTCATCTATTAATTCATTCTGAAATGTTAATTATCTCCAGTGTGGCTGCAGTCTGCTCAGCTACATTTAAGGAGAGAGACTTTTTACAACTTTGTCAGGATTCCCCCTAGTTCTTACTGTCCTCAAGTTGTCTGGATCCTGGGAGGAGGCGGGCTCAGCCACTGGGCACTAGTAACGGTTGACTGATAGATGGTCAAATAGAGCCCTTGGAGGAAAGATCCAGAACAAAGCAGGTTTCAGAAACCAGCCAGCTCCAGGTAGGGGGCCTTCACTTTACCTATGGATGTGGTCCCAGAGAGAATATGCCTATACCTCACAAACACCTTATAAGGGAGGTATTATTAGCAACCATTCATGGGTCAAAAAATGATATTCGAAGTTAGGCCACTTCTCCAAATTCATGCCTGGCAAATCAGCAGAGCTTGAACTGGAGTCTGGCCCCTCTACCTTTAAAACCAGATTCTTTTCTTCATCTTGCATTTTACACATGCCTGGTGCTCAGACTTTCTTTCACCCCAGTAGGAAGACAATGTCTGCCTAATGAGGGTTTATTAGGTTATTTTGTTTGGTGGGTTATTAAAGAGGCAAGAATAAAATGAGATTGCAGTGAGAAGGTCATTTGGGAAATGTTAGAGTGACTTAAGAAAGTGGCAGGTTCTATTAACTGTGGAACTTTTAATAATCTACTCTAAATGCATGGATTAAGAAAGGACATACTTCCTGAAGAATATTTTCAAAATAACAATTCTTTCCAGACTTCTTGGAGCACAACTTTGTGCAGCAAGCTAGGAAGATTTCCTCTGGGTCTCAGATCAGAACCCAATGTGTGAAGATGTCCAGACACAGAGTAACTTATTTTTTTTTAGATTTATTTATTTTGGAGAGAGAGCGAGCAAGCGAGCACGCGAGTGGGGGCAGGTAGAAAGAGAGGGTGAGAGAGAACCTCAAGCAGACTTTCTTCTGAGCATGGAGCCTGACATGAAGCTAGCTCTTACTATCCTGAGATCATGACCTGAGCTGAAATCAAGACACTTAACTGACTGAGCCACCCAAGCGCCCTGACACAAGATAACTTTGATAACAATAAAACAATGAGCTGCCATTCTTCTAAACTCCTTTTGTTCATGTCTTTAGTGGTTGAAACTTCAGGATGCATGTTCTGACAACAAATTATAAATTTATTTGTGAACTAAGTAGTATTTGTAAAGCTATGAAAAGTTATTCCTTTGGTAATAAAATCTCATGTTTATTATTAATTTATTCATCTAATATCCATTCAGCACCCTAATGTGTAGGAAGAACTAGTCTAGATATTGAGAATACAATAGTGGATGGGCCAATGAGTCTTTTAAAAAATCTTGCTTAAAGCAAATTGACTTAAACCTTAAAATCTCTTAGGAGGACAGGTAATAGTCCCACTGTGAAAAGATGAACTAGGGGGAACTAGGTGGTAGCAATAGGGGGGCAATGAGTAGATGAAACCAAGATATGTTTTAGAGGCAGAAGTGAGAGAACTTACTAATGGACTGGATGTGGACTGGAAGAGAGGAGAGGATAGGGCTTTTTTCCTTTAGCCTGAGCAACTGGGTACATGTGGGTGGAGTTAACTGAGATGCAGGTCCATGGAGGAGGGAAGGATTGGGTCCAAGGGAATGGTAGACTCAGTAGTTTTCTCTTAGCCATATTAAATTTCACACATTATCAGATATCCTGGTGTTAAAATTAATAGATGCACAGAACTCAAGGATTATATAAGGGCTGAAGATATGAATTTTAAAGTATATAGCATATAGAGATCTTTAAAGTTATAGACTTGAATGAGGTCACTAAGGAAGGTAATAAACAGAGAAGATGAAGCAGCTTAGGTCTGAGCTCTGCAACTTTCCAACACTAAGGGGTAGATAATGGAATCTATTCAATATGCCTGGAAGAAAGTCCAGAGAGTGAGGTATCATGAAAGAGAAGTAAAGAAGGAGTTTTCAGAAAAAGACAATGATAATCTATGCACAATGCTGCTGAGAGAGTGAGTGAAATGAGAACAGGAAGTTAGCCCTTTCTCTGAATAACATGAGGGGTGCTGGTGACCTTGATAAGAATTTCTTCTAGGGCATTTTCTGGTAGGAAGACTAGTTACAGTGAGTTGAAGAAAGAACTGGGAGTAAGGAAATAAGTCAAGCAGCTAAGAATCACTTTGAAAAAATTATATAATGAGGGCTTTCAAAAAAATCTCAGCCATATGATGAAATAAATATCACATGTCTGATCCAGAAAATGATAGGGCCTTCTAGAAAAGCCTCTCAGAAGAATTGGTCTTGTCTTTTACAGAATGGAAAATACCTTAGATTTCTTAGAACCAGAGCTGATATATGACTAGTATGCATTTGTATGGCAATACTGTCTGATATAACACTTCCATGGTGGTTGGTAAACAGTCACTACCTTAAGTAACCCTGTTCTCCTTCCATCATACCACATGACCCAGCCTTATAGACCTATTCAGAATTTAACAATGATGGAACCACTGACAATGTTGATGATCAAGGGCTCTGCTCACTCTATACAGACAGCATTCAATTTGATTTTGAGTGTCTGTAATCTACATGTCTTAGATAGTGTTAATGCTTAGATCCATAATTTCAAATGCCAGTAGCAGTTAACTAAGTATTGATATTTTGCAAAGAGACAAGTCTGTTTCAGAGTAGGTTACTTGTGGATGCTCTCAGTAGAGACTTTTAAATCAAATCTTTAACTACACCGCTACACAGGCTCCATAGTAGTCAGAGTTTCCTCCTCTTCCCCTGATCAAGTCTCTGGTTCCTTCAGGAAAGTCAGGGCTTATTGGGCATGTGTTTTCTAGCTTTACTATCAAAGTTAAGCTTATTTCAAGGCCAGAAGCCAGGATGACAAAAATTTAAAATAATGGAACAGTTCCTGCTGTGGTAGAAGACAGCCAGATATAGGGTGACATACGAGCTTAGCCTATTCCTGGTTGCAAAGGCACTAGTTTGCTCTTCCAATACCAATCCCACTCCAATCATGGTAGAGACCAACAATATGGAAGGTCCCAGAGGAGATCCATGTAGTAGGAACAGGAAGTCTAGTTTCTTTAGTTCTGTAATAGATTATCTTAAGTCACCTTTTAAGAAAGATAAAAGAAGGGCACAACAATGTAAGAGTTATATATGTATAGAGCTATGGATGCAAATAAAGAATTTATGATATAAGTGCTATGTGCTCCCTCTATGAAGTCAGCATCCAATCTGATTTGTTAAATCACTATGCTACTATCTCTGCTGCAAAAGCCTCCCATAAGAATGTCCATGTAGAGGCCAAGAGTGTTTTTTCTTTCCTAGTCCCCCAAACTGTCACTCCTCATAATGCCAGATAGTTTTAAAATTCAAGAATAACTGAGTTCATTGGCCTCCACCTACACCATCCCTGTGTCGTACTCTTACCTGGCCCCTACACAGCACTGCTTTTGACCAGAGTATATCAGAGTTACTCAAGAAAGCATGTCATTTGCTTTCTAGTCAAAATAAACTAGAACTTTTGTTTTTGTCATTATAGTTGATAGGTATTCTCGAAGGGCCCTTTCACTGCAAAATAAATACACCTTGCATAGGAAATGTGCTTTGAGGCACTGCTGGCTGCATAAGAGGCAGAGGAATTTTCTATAGACCACACCTTAAAACAGAGAAACAAACATACAAACAAATAAAAATCTACGTGTTATGGTCAGGGAAGCAGCAGTGTGTTGGGCGCAAGCAGTTGACCTAGGCAGATGACTGTTATAAAGTTACCATCAGGAAGTAGAAAGTTGAGCTTGGAATTATGCACTGAATGTAGGGGTGTGTGTGTGTGTGTGTGTGTGTGTGTGTGTGTGTGTGGTGAGAGAAAAAGCAGTGGTAATATTGAAGTGATTCCAGTCAGTGGTGCCCTCTGAACAGTGGCAATAGTAGAAGCAAATCCTTTCTGGAAGTAAGTCTCACAAGTAGATCCGAATGATTCCAAAGACTATGGTCAATGAGCTTAAATGAAATATCAGCAAGTCCAGAGAATTCAGGTAATGATGAAAGTCCCCAGAAACAAACAAACAAACAAAAAACAAAACAAAAATTAGAGTTCTAAGGACTAAAATGTTGGAATTGTCAGGCATTTTATATATAAAATGCTAACCAAAAATTAAAGGATGCAACCACAAATAAACATTCAAAAAGAAACTGTCAAAATTAAATGCATAGAATTGAAAAGGAATACAAATGGGAGGCTCAGTCGGTTAAGTGTCTGCCTTCAGCTCAGGTCATGATCTCAGTGTCCTGGGATCAAGCCCCACATTGGGCTCCCTGCTCAGTGGGGAGTCTGCTTCTCCCTTAACCCTCTCCCCTGCTCGTGATCTCTCTCCCCTTCTCTCACAAATAAATAAATAAAATATCTATAAAAAATACAAATGAAATTAGAAATTAAAAATTTAATAGCTGGAATTTTAAAAATCCAAGTTGAAGAATTAGATGAGGATTATTAATAGCTGAATAGATAATTAGTAAGGTGAAAAATACAGTCAAAGAACTACTTGTGGTGCTGCACAGAATGATAAGAAATGGACATTATGAAAAACATATTATAATATATAGAAGACATGTCTAAGTATACCCAATCAGAGTGCCAGAAATAGGTAATAACGTGGAAGAGGGGTAGTATTTAAAGAAACAATGGCTCTAAATTTCCTATTACAAAAAAATCCCACTAGTACAATGTATTCCAGGTAAGTTAAATAAAAAGCAATCATATCTCAGACCATAATAGGATAAAGACAGACAAACAAAAGGTCTTACAAAAGACATTCAGAGCAGACATTTAGAATTACATCACACTCCTTCCTTAAAAATAACAGTGTAAGCCAGAAGACAATGGAATAATAACTTCAATGTATTGAGAGAAGATAATTTTCAACAATGAATTTTATACTTAAGAAATTTTTTCCATAATGAAGATGAGATATATTTGCAAAGACATAAAAACTGTGAGAGTTTATGGCCACACATTTACTAAAAGAATTTCTTACAATGTACATCTAGAACAAGGAAAATTATTACAGAAGAACATTTTGACATGCAAGATGATGTGGTACAGATAACCTAGAAGAAATGGATAAATTCTTAGAAACATAGAACTTACCACGACTGAGTCATAAAGAAATAGAAAATCTGAACAGACCTGGTGGGGAGATTGAATCAGTAATCAAAATGCTCCCAAGAAAGAAAAGCCCAGGGCTGGATGATTTTACTGGTGAATTCTCCCACACACTTAAAGAAAGAATGCCAACAACAACAACAACAACAAATCTGAAAACAAAGAAAAAGCAAAAAAAAAAAATCCCCTAAAACCTCTCAAACAACAGCAACAACAAAACAAACAAAAAACAAAAAAGAAAAAAATTAATGTCAATCCTTCTCAATCTCTTCCCAAGAACTGAAGAGGACAGAACTCTTCCAAACTTGTTTGTTGGGGCCAGTACTACCTTGATGTCAAAGTCAGATTTAAAAGACACTGCAAGAAAAGAAAACTACAAGCCAGTATCTCTAATGAACATGGATGCAAAAATCCTCACCAAAATACTAGGGAACAAAATTCAACAGCACATTAAAAGCATCATACACCATGGATTTATCTTGGGATGCAAGGCTGGTTTAGCCCATAGAAATCAATTAATGAGATATACTACATTAACAGAATAAAAGATTAAAACCACATGATCACCTCAATAAATAAAAAAAAGCATTTGACAAAAGTCAACATCCTTTCATGATAAAAACTATCAAAAAACCCCCCTAAGAATAGAAGAAAGTTACCTCACTGTAATAAAAGCTATATATGAAAGGCCCATAACATACATCACACCTAGTGGTGGAAAACTGAAAGTTTTTCCTCTAAGATCAGAAAAAGGCAAGGATGCACACTCTCACCATTTCTATTCAACAAAGTACTGAAAGTCCTAGCCATGTCAATTAGGCAAACAAAAGAAATAAAAGGCATCCAAATAGGAAAAGAAGAAGTAAAATTGTCTCTTTATGCAGACAACATGACCTGATATGTAGAAATCCCTAAAGACTCCACTAAAAAAACTTTTAGAGCTAATAAATTCAGTAAAATTGCAGGTTATAAAATCAATATGGAAAAAATTAGTTGCATTTCCATACACCTACAATTTAATATCTGTAAGAAGAGAAGAAAACAATCCCATAAACATTACCATCAAAAAGTGGACTGAAAACTTTAAGAGACTGATGAAAGTAATTGCAGAAGACATGAGTAAATGAAAAGATAACCTGTATTCATGGATAGAAAGAATTAATATTGTTAAAATTTCCACTATCCAAAGCCATCTAAAAGTTCAAAGCAATCCCTATCATATTTCCAATGGCATTTTTCACAGAAAAAATATTATTCCTTAAAAATTTTTTGATGGATCATTATTTTCTGGTAACTTTCTCCATCTTGTCACCTAATTTTTCTTTTTTTTTTTCTGTTCCTTTTCATTTCCCTGCAGGACTTCAGCCTCATTTATTAAGCAGCAGAGTTTTAGAAGTCTTAATGCAGAAATGAGTGAAGACCAAGGGGTGAATGAAGACAGGGCTCTTCCTGCTCCACACACCTTCTCACCAGTGTGATAATCTACCACGAGGCATTTTACATTAGAATTCTGCCTCAGAAAGGTGTTTACAACAAAAATGAGAGAACTTGAAGAATCACAGCCAGCAGGGTACTCTTTCTTCAAGAAGCCGTATTCCAGGGTACCTCACAAATATGCTTAGCCCTTCAAGAGATAGGCACGAGGCACTGAAACAGCTAATGTGACCCCTTAGAAGATCACTTTTGCTTTAAGATATTTCTGAGGGTGGGGATGCTGAGTGCAAATAATGTACATAAAGCTGAAAACCAATAGGTTACTTGAAAAGCTTTGGCATGTTCATACTAGCAACTATGATTTCCTTGAAGATGGGCATGTAGTTCAGAATCACCTGCATTGGGCTCTGTTCTGAAGTCTTGATGATGGTCTGCTTTGTGTTCTGCTTGGTTAGTGTCCCCTCACACAGCCAGGAACATGTTGATGTGGTCATCCCGGAAATCTGGGTGTTTGCTGATTAAAGTCGAGATGTCCAGATAGAGCAGAGAAGGGTCAGTGAACTTAATAACCTCTGCAGTGGCAATGATAGTGTCACCATGTCCACTTGTATCTTCACCAAATCCAGAAGCCAGCTTTTGGAACAAGAAGTGGGGTTGCTCAGCCTCCCTGCCCACTCTCTCAGCACCCTCCCTGTGTTCCTTGGTGCTCCAACAGGAGATGTGCTTCTGCATGTTGGCCTACGGGTACTCCACTTGCCATCCTCTTCTTTTTATATGGCATTTTGAATTTGGCATAATCATTGAAATATTCTTCCACAGTGAGACAGATGATTTTTACAGTGTTTGACTCTAACAGCGACTTCCTTGTCATCAACTCATTGAGATGTTGCTCCAAATCCAGGAAGACCTCTTCCAGCAGGCTGCTGCAGCTCTCCATTGCAATGGTATCTGAAATCCCATCAATGTTTGGTTGGCTCAGGGATATGCCCTCTTACACTTCACTTTTTAAAATATTCCCTTTTTAAACCAACTATAAATTCTTTGAATCTCTGATAGTTGATAGCTATCATATATTGAACATGGTGTGGGCATTCTGACTTCTCAGCAGTTCCTTATACAACTGAACTTCCATCTTTGCATCTACTTAACAAATAATTCATTTGCTAAAGACACAGACTAATTTGTGTTACAAACCTTTGTTTTCACTTATCTGAGCAGCAACGCTGAGAATTTATTCAAACATCTAGAAGGGAGTGTTTCCTAGGAGTACCCACCTTGGTCAAGTTTCAGGCTCAGCATCTTTTACCCAGTCTTTCTTGTCTTTTTCTAGTACATTTTGCAGCCAGGTAATAACATCTAAAAAGTGAGAGTTGACATGTACCTGGGGAGCAGATCAGAGACTGCTTTAGAGAAAGTAAAGGTTCTGGGGCGTGGATATCCACTTCTGGGCCAATTTCACATTTCCTGTCATCTCTGTGCTTGTGTAGGTGTTTGAGACCCATGTCAACCACAGGCTCATGATCTCATTTGCTTCTAGGTCTTCTGACTCAAACTCCTGCATCCATTTTCTCAGAGTGTGGTGGTACCTGTTCAGATGGTTTTAAAAATTTCGTAATGAGGAGGAAAACACTCAACCATCAGGTTTTTAGCAATGATGGCTCATCCAGGACATACTTCTTTATGATTTCCAGGTGGCAGATAAACCACATCTTGTTGGACTCCCTGGGGTCTGCCTGTCTGGCCTCAATTCTAGTAGTCTTGGTTCCATCCAAGACGGCAAACATTTTCTCCTTGTAATTCTTGGCCTCTCAGGAGAAGCCAAGCTAGTTTGTTTTTTTTTTCCCTTTGGTCAGATACACATTAGTCAATTTTTCTTCCTTTTTGATGATCCTGACAACTAAGACCAGCAAGTGGGGTCACGGGAGATGATGACCAGCAAACTTTGCAGCACCATCCACATCTGCTCAGCCAGCTCATCTGAGAGCCCCTGCATGGATGAGGATTGTGTTGTGCAAGTTCTCTCTGTCCGTGTGGACTGCTTATACGTCAGCCCTTCTTGGGAGTGAACACTCCAGGTCCATCAGCTTCTGGTGGGCCTGCAGGAACGCCCTTGTTCAATGAGGTCCTGGGTCTCCCTTACAATTTGGGGTCCCGAGATGTTCTTGAGGCTCTCCAAAACTGCAGTGACCCAGGTATGCCACATCACAGCATATTTCATTTATTTGAGGCTCTCGATGGCATTGATGCTCTGTCTCCAGTCTTTGCTGATCAGCAAGGGACTTCTGGATGTCTGTGATGTTGTTCAGTGCCTTGTGGAGCTGGCTCAGGCCCATGCAGCTAACCCATCCAACCATAAATGGTTAGTGTCCTTCCATATGGCTTCTGTGGAGACTTTTTTCCAGGCCTCTTTCTGCCATGGTGTTCCACTTTGTCTAGCTGGCCTGGGCACTGAAGCAGCCCAGCATCCCTTTCGAACTTCATGGTTGCTAAAAAACAGGTAAAATCCCCGCACCTGAGTCACCCCTCCTCACTGTCATTGGGTGCCCTGCTGAAATGTCACCCAATTTCTTAAACATGTTAATCACAGTTAAAGTATGTCTTCTGTATTATATCTAGATCACCTGTAGGTTGTTTTCATTGTTTGTTTCTTTTCTCTTGGTTTTTGGTCATTTGATGTCATTCATGTCATTCTCTATTGTCATTCATGGTAATTATTTACTTATTTATTTCTTGAAGGCAAAAAAGGAATAAAAGAGACTATTAATATTGCCATATCTCAGCAACTAGAAGGAAGCAAGTCTTGGGGGCCTATTTGGAAGCTAATTTAGGTTGCTAGAGAAAAACATAAATTAAGGCAAAGATAAAACTGACTCCAATCATTTTTATAGAGTGCTGGATACTGTGTAGAAACTTTGAATAATGCTAAATTCCAAAAGAGAGAATTTATTTAATTTTTTACTTACAGGTAGTTACAGTAGGGATTGATCACCTTGATACAATCGGAATGGGAAGCACGGAAGCTGATTTCAGGCTTCGTGAGAACTAGTCTATTTCTAGTTTGAAGTAATCCTAAAGTAGGACCTTTCAAGAACATAAACTGAAAGCAAAAGTTGTTTACCTGGGCTCATCCCCCTACCAGGCCTTGAATGCCAATTTCCCCCTCCCCAGCAGGTTGAGACTGGCAAAAGCTCAGCTTAGCTTTTTAGCTTCTTAGCTGGTCCTTTCTTCCTGGCTTCTCAGCCTCTCATATTGAAAATGTTAGGAATAAATAATATCCTCAGGGAAAAAAAGAAACACAAAAAGTCATGCTCACAGTTCTCCAATTCTCTTTTCTTCCAAACCTAGTCCTCTCAATTCCTAGCAGCCTTGATAACCCTCGACTCCATTTTTCTTCCTCCCAGCCCTATCAGACTGCTGAGAGCTCTTTGCTTTAAAATTCAACTTGACCTCCCAGTTGGTGCCAATTACTCGTGGAGAAACAGCAGAGACTGGTAAGTTCACTCAATGTTCTTTTCTCTTGGATCTTAGCCTTTCAAGTTTTTACTGACCATGTTGCTTTATGATTACTTCAAACAGGTAATTTCAAAACAATTTTTATACAGTTTTAATTTTTTCCCTTGGAGGGAGGGTTGGTCTGTTACAGCTACCCTATCATAACTATAAAAATTAAAAAGCATAATATTTTTACATAAAAATCAGAATTCTCAATTTCTCTGACAGAGAAAATCTGGAAAAACTGGGCCCACATTCTTGCATGGAAATAAAGGCTAGAGGTAAGTAGCTCCTGTTCCTTTAATTTCAGGTATATGCTCTCCAGTTTTCTTTAATTATCTGGATTACTTCTGGATTACTCAGTGATCCCCGAGAATAAAAAAAGGAGGAGGTCCATAATCAAGCTTTGAGTAATGCTAATGCCTAATTGTGTTGTATAAAAGGAGAGCTAAAGGCAACATGAGACTGCATATTCAAAAAAGGAAAAGGAAAATTAGAAGATTGCTGTATCATGGAAGTCAAAGGAAGACAATGTTTCAGGATGGAGGGCGAGATGACTGTGCCGATTAACTGTTCTAATACTTCTATACTGATCTTGAAAGAAGTGTAATTAGTGATCTTGAAAGAGTATTTTTAGTAGAATAATGGAGATGACAGCCAGGTTGGGGTGGCTTAAGTAGTGAATCAGAGATGTGGAAATAAAGTAGTGAAGGTAGCAGGCTAGAGAAAAAGTCTCTGTGACAGGAGGGCAAGAGCAAGGATGGATCAGGGGAAAGATGGGGTTGAATAATAAATTTAAGATAAGAGTGGCCTTTCTTTACTGCCTTTTTCCCAGTGCCATCAGCCAGCCTTTCCTCACTTTCTTGCAAGATGAAACACTGCTAAGATATTTTCTTGAAGGCAAGACAGAGTGAAAAGTGGTCAACATTTTCATCTCTAAAAAAAGAAAGAAACAAGACTCACTGGGCTATGCGGAGGCTGATTAGATTGCTACGGAAAAGAGTAAATTAAGGTAGAGAGAAGGCTGGCTTCAACCATTCCTCTGACCTAAGGAGTCACCGCATTGTCTGAAGTCACCCTCCCTTTCCTGCCTTTACTGGAAACAGTCAGGAGACAGCAGCACAAAAGCTGCCTTTTTCCTTTTCAAAAGCAGGAGGAGGGCTGGGACATTTCCCCCTAGCTTCAGGGATCTGTTAATTGGCTCCCCAGTAAAATTACAGAAGAAGCCTGCCTGATAATGATTGTAAATGACAGGGACGATCAGGTTTACCTTCTGAGGTCCCCAGGGGACTTGCAGTTAGTTTAGTCTGAACTTAGCATCAGCTGCTCAGGTACCTTTCTTCCCAGCACGCAGTGGCTAGACTCATCTTGTATTCTTTCAAACCTCGTTAGTGTTACGGCCTTCTCTCCCCCTCCCTCCACCCCCGGCAGCCTCCTCTCTCTCACTGTTGCCCCTCCTCTTCAATATCCAGGACTCCTGAAGCATGCCAATGGAGAAACTGAAGTAAGATGACTTGCAGAGGTTGGGCTCTTTTGTCTTCTGGCCTGGAAGAAACAACTCATGGCTTTGAGCTGTGGGTTATTGTCCCTTCAGGAAACTACACACCAACTTCCCTGAACTCTAATCTCCATTAACTCCTTTACAGTTAGAAGGTACTCAGCTCAAGGATTTTATAGTTCATTAGAGGTGTTTGGAATGTACCGTAGGTCTTAAAGAGAAGTTAATATGCCAAATAGCTAAAGGTTGAAGAAGGCAGTTTTCATTAAAACCAAACCACCAATCTTTTAATTTTCCAGAAACCACTGTGTACGTGGGTGTAGTTATATATGTATGCATATGTATGTGTGTGAATATGAGGATATTTGCTATATATTAGATATCTATTACATATTACATATAGTATATACAACACATGTAACCTATGTGGGTATTTATGTAGTGTATATGTATTATGGACATATGTTACATATATGTATGTATTATACATGAACATATTATACACGTGTATACGTGTTATATATTAATATAATAATATAAAATTAATATTGTAATATAATATATTAATATTTTTAATATATTAATTATATATATAAATCCAAACTTTAATGTATGGATTACTTACGGATCTTGTTAAAATGCAGATTCTGATCCAGGACGTCTGGGATGGAGCCCACTTTCAGGTAATGTAGATATTGGTGGTTTGGGAACCACATTTTGAACAGCAAATCTTAAAGAGATCTTTGCTTATTCCCTTCCAGCTTCTTCATCTTAACCTAACTGCCGTACTCCTCCATTCTGTTCAAATGTTGCTCCCGTCACTCTTTAGGCTAACAATCCATTTGATAGAGGGCATTTTTGCTATTTCTCAAAATAACAAAAACTTAGCCATTGAGTAAAGTAGACTCTGGATTGGTGTTCTGGTTTCCCGTTCCACATAAGTATACTGGGAAATACCAAAGATGATGTGAAATCTCTTTAGATTTTTATTAGTTTACTATTATTTCTTTAATTTACTAAATTGAGCAATTACCTCATGAATTTTTAATTAATATTTATCTATTTCTACATATGCATGTAAGGTTAGAAATTCACTTTTTGTACTGATTTTTATGTTTACTGCAATTTTTTATTGTGGTCAAAAACATAAAATTTAACATTATAACCATTTTTCAGTGTACCGTGCAGTACATAATGTGTTAACTATACGCACCTTGTTGTACAACAGAGCTTTAGGATTTTTTCATCTTTCAAAACTGAAACTCTGTATGTTGATCAACAACTCCCTTTCTTCTCTCCTCCAGCTCCTGGCAATTATTCTCCTTTTTATTTCTCAGAATTTGACTGTTGGGGCGCCTGGGTGGCACAGTGGTTAAGCGTCTGCCTTCAGCTCAGGGCGTGATCCCGGCGTTATGGGATCGAGCCCCACATCAGGCTCCTCCGCTATGAGCCTGCCTCTTCCTCTCCCACTCCCCCTGCTTGTGTTCCCTCTCTCGCTGGCTGTCTCTATCTCTGTCACACACACACACACACACACACACACACACACACAGATCAAGCATAAGAAGAGATGTTCAACCTCACTCATAAGACTATAGTGAAATACGGACGTTTTCTCAACTCCCAGGCATACTCTGTTGATGAGTCTTTGGGAAAAACAACACTCACACATGTTGGTGAGTACTGAGATGGTGTAACCTCTTTAAGGTTATCAACAATATGGTGACTAACATAATATAATAAAAAAAAACATTAAAATAAAAAAAAAGGTTATCAACAATACTACATATGTTCTTACCCTTTGACCAAACAATTTACCCTGATGATATAGTTCCAGTGATACAAAAATATATGCATGACGTTAATCACGGCAGTGTTGTTTGCAACTGCAAAATATCAGAAATTACCTAAAAGCCCAAGTATAGAAAATTGGTTGACCAAACTGTTATATGCACTCGTAGGAGGACTAAGGAGCTGTAAAAAGAGTTAGGAAGACTTCTGTGATTTAATATGAAATGAATTTAAATATAATAAGTGGAAAAAGAAAGTACAAAAGAATGTGTATATTATATGCTACTTTGTGTTAAGGAAGGAGAAATAAGAAAACATGGGTATCTGTTTATTTTTTGTTTTGAAATAATTTACATTTTGCCAGTTTATTTTGGAAAAAGAATATTCAGAAAGTATTAATCAGAGACTAATGAAGTTGGTTCCCTACATAGGATAGAGGTGGGGGAAAATAAGGCAGACAGAATACGGAGGGAACACTTTTTGGGGTATACCTTTCCATATGGTTTTGACTAGGGGGATCATATCATTTGTCTACAAATTAAAAAAAAATGAAAGTAAGCCAATGAGGATGGGGGAAAAGCCCGAAAACTGTTTGGAAAGAGAAATAAATAGACCCTACTTTATTTCAATGGAATAATATAACCACACCAAAGGGAGGGGTAAAAGCTAGTTTAAGTAACTTCTGAACAGAGTGCTTTGACTATATCTTCATGTAAAGAAAAACATGCAAACATCTCTTGAACTTTCCTCATTTTTTTATGGTAGTGGTATGCACATAGCTTAGTTTAAAAAACTATTTTGCTCGTGTATATTATTAGGACTAATCAAATGAATATATATATATTCAAATGAATATATATACACAAAAACTATACACACACACACACACACACATATATAGTTTGCTTTGTGAGCCAGGATTCTTACTGTGAAACAGAGAGATACAAATATGAAAAAAGCAAAGGCAAGAAATACCCACAAAGAATTGGTTTGGATTGGAGGTACCAGTATAAGCAGATAATCTCTGAAATATATGTTATCAGCTCTCTCTGCTGATAGGACCTTAAACCAATGGCATCACAATAGCAATGACCATACCTGACATCTAGGCCTTGATTTTTAAATACAGTTCCTCACTCAGAGGGACCAGGGACCTCCGCATCAAGGCTGATTGCAAGAACAAGACAGAAAAGACACAAAGGATCCTACAACATCCTGTATTGCCAAAAATTTAAAAGGACCTCAGGTTAAAAAAAGGTGGGAGGCACATGCCAAGAGGATAAAGGAGAGCCTGAAGGGGTTCTTCTGGTCAAGTCTGGGATAAACTGAACACCAAACCAAAGAATATCAGCAATGGATTATAACCCAGTGAGGAAAAGGCAAACAATTTACCGGCTGCTAAATCCATTGTGGGAATTGATGGAGAACAGAATATTTACATGTTCTGAAAGTGCTCCTTGCAAATTACTTACTAATTACGAAAGGAAAACTAGTAACTCTACAGCAGAGAAGTCACTTATCAAAATCAACATTATCAAGAAGGGACAGGCTTAGTGTGCTCCCAGAGGTGATGCTCTGAGAACACGCCCTTTCTCATGCAGTGCACCAGCCAGAAGGGCGTGGCCTGAATCTCGTGGGGAAGCATCAGGTAAATCCAAAATGAGGGGCCTTCTAGAAAACGACCAGGCTGCACTCTCCAACCATGTCAGTTTCATGAAGTACAAAGAAAGGCTGAGGATCTATGCGGAGTAGACTAAGCAGACATGACAATTAAATAGAAGATGTGACCCTGGATGGGGTGTCCCGTGGGAAAAATGGCACAAAGGACATTATTAAGACAACGTTGACATTTGAAAAAGAACTATGGCTTAAAGTGTTGCGCAAATGTGAAATTTCCTGGACTTGATAACTGTTAGAGAATGTCCTTGCTTTCAGGAAATACACATTGAAGCAATCAGGGGAAACAGGCCCAAAGAAACCTACTCCAAATGTTTCGGAAGAAATAATACGTGTGTGTATAAGTAGATAGAGAATGCCATGTGGCAAATGTTATAAAAGTTGATGAGCCTGGATGAGGGGTATATGGAGATCCTTTGTACTATTTTTACAACTTCTGTAAGTTTGGAATAATTTCAAAACAAGGCTAGTAAATCCAGACTCTCATTGTGGAAAGTTACTTGAGGGACAATGTGAATATCAGGTTATTTTATCCCTTGTGTGAACTGTTATTTAATGTTATTTTATCAAGTATTTATTGCCTGCTTTGTGCCAGGAGTTGTGCTAAGTTTTAAACTTTGACATAGCCTGTTCCTTTATGCTTTCTTTCACCCATGAAGATGGCATGGAACGCTTTTTATCCCCTTTCGGGAGTTCAGGAATCTGAAGGCCTTAGTCTTTTTATTTTTTTAAATTTAATTTAATTTATTTTTTATTTGTTTTTATTTTTTTGTACAATGTAGGCAATGAAATAGGTGTTCTCCAGTTCTAACATCATTGATTCTCAGTGTCTCTATCCGGTTCCTTCAATTCTTATAGTTTTTTCCTTCTCTGGACTCTTCTCCCTCTTTTCTGGACTTTTCTCTAGATTGTCCCTTAATGGCCACATTCCAGGTGTTTCCATGGTTGGATCAAGGATGCCAACTGCAGTGGCCTTTCACAAATAGGAAAGGCAGCTGGAATCCAATCGAAGACGTGTAAGTTGGCAGAATCCTCTTTTTTCCTCCTGAACCACTGTCTCTTTGGCTCTGGAAATGCCCCAGAACTTCTGCAGGCAGGGGTCCGCACAAGTCTTCCAAACATAGGCCAGAAACGCCGGTTTTCATTGTTGGCACTATACATTTCTATTCATCAAGGTTTGCATGTAGTTTAGAGAAACTATAACTCAAATGTCACACTGGGCATTATACTTCTCTCCCTCCACAACAGAATTGGAAGTTGGGCACTGGGGAGTTCCTCCATAAGCCTAAGGCTTGTAAAGAAAATAATAAAATGAAACCAAAGGCCAAATCAGCAAAAAGCAATTGGGACATTTAATTTTATTTCCTTTATTTGGAGTTGAACAGTTAGTCACTGTTTCTGATTAAGAAACTCCTGAGCGGGAACAAGGGCCTTTAAAAAGAAACACGTTGTGTTTTGGCAGAAAAACTTAATGACTTAGAACATAAACCTTTGTCACAGGAGCAGAAGGCCCCAACGTTAGAGAGAGGCCAGGCTGAGAGCAGTAACTCATGGTGGAACTCTTCCTCTTGTTCTCTCTGCTCAGTCCAGGAAGCAGGGGGCCTGGAGTCAGCTTCTCATATAAATTAGCTGACTCAATTGTGTCTAAGGGGAGGCCTATTTATTTTCCTAGACTGAAGCCAACCTTGAACTTGATGAGATCCCTGTGCAGAGATGCAGGAGAAGAGAACGTACTGGTACCTGATAATTCTGTTAATTCTATAGGAGATGTCTCTAACAGTCCATGTCTTATCCCTTTGGCCTACATCTGATTGCAGCCTGTACCCTTGGTGGACAATTCCATGTAAGCTGAGACTTTCCTAGAGCTGTCAGTGTCCTACTTCTAGCCTGCCTCATGTGTCTCCTGCATTCTGCCTCTGGGTTTTCTCAGATGCCTCTCAGGAGACCCTTGGTCAACATCAGGCAGCAGCGAGCGACAATTCATGCTTCCAGGGGCAACCCTCAATTAACAGGGAGCACTGGGAATTGGTGGGTAAATGTTCTGGGCTCCCAACCTTCATGTTGGGCTGTGTTCCGAAGTCTTATCTTCTTGGGAGTCTGACTGGAATCAGGCATCTATACCACAGACCATAGTAATACATGTTCATATTGGCTTTCCTCTCTTCACTCTTCCATACTCCTGCTTCCTCGGATTGACTATCAAATAAATGACCCGCAAACCCAAGTCCTTGCCTCAGGTTCTGCTTTTGAGGAAACCCAGACTTTAAGATGCACTTGATGAAGGAAATTAAAAACAGATAGTAACTGGGGTTAGGAGGGACCTACTCTAACTGGAGAGACTTCCCTGAAGAGACGGTAAATGAATTGGGTTAATTACTAGCATCTTCAATGAAGAAGACCTGCTTAAACTGTCATCAGGGTCCCATGTGTTTTAGTCTGGGGAGATCATGGTGACAGTAACATGTAGGTTTGGGTTAACCACTCCCCCCCAAGCACCACTATTGCCAAATACCAGTGTCAACCAGTGGACAGCAGCCTCAATGGGCACTGTCGCACCTGCCAAAGATGACGGTACTTTCCTGACTGGAAAGAGACCAAGATCCTTCTCTCCCACTTCTCCCTCCACAGAGTGTCACCAGAGAGCTTATCCCCAGGGACAGCAAAGGAAGACTCCTGACATGGCTTTATATTTCATACCTGAGTGCACTTCCAGAGAAAGGGTTTAGGGCCTCTTAACCTAAGAAAGGCAGAGACGGTTGGATCTGAGATGTCTTAGAAGGCAGCCTGGGTGATTAACTAAAATGCAAGGAAGAACCCAGAGCCTCAGGTAAGTGGGAACACTCTCGTGTTGACACCGAGGTTGGACGTACCACATACCCACTCTGTGTGCAACAGAGACAAACCAGCTACCAACTCCAGCTCTTCCCCCTCATTAGGGCTGCATAGGGACATTTGAGGGAATGCCCAAAGACAAATGACATAATAGCAGAAATGTCCTTCATCTCTGCCACTCCTGACCCTTCGCCGCCAATGACGTCACTGTTCCAATGCTCGTCTGACTGCTGACTGCAGGGCTGGCCCCCTGGTTCCAGCTCATGTTAGCAAGGCCCTAGACGGGGGCACACGATCAGCCAGGGCCAGGTTCCACACCACACTTCCCTGCACCCTGGAACAGACAGCCCTTTGAAAACAGGTCAGTAACTGGAATCTAAAATTAATTTTCCATTCCAGTCTTCTCAGCTTCGGTTCCAGGATGCTCGCCCCGACCTCTTCCTGGTGACCTTGCTTAGTGCCTCAGCTCTGTGATATTTTGGTCTGTAATGCATGACCTCCATTCCGATCAATCAGAATCTGCGTGTTTGAAGGTCAAGCTGGTGCAAAAGTAGCTCATTTTACACACTAGGTTGTTTCTTACACGTTGCCTGGAAATTGCTTCTTTTGGCTTATTTCGGAGGAGGTCGTCACTTTCCAACATCCTGCCCATCTGATTGTTCACCATTTGGTAATACGGCCTCTAAAGCTCATAAATGTTCATTTCCCGTCTTTGCTCCATCTCCTTAGTGACGTATTCAAACCCATAAACATATGGCGGGAGCTGACCACTGAAAGAATCATCTGCAACAGGAAAATCCTCTAAGAATCATAAAACATCCCACACCCACGTCTGTTCTGTGACTTCCCCTTGGCAGGTGCCCGCATATACCCCTGGTAGCCAAGGCTGCCTGCGTCCTCTGTCAGCTCCGTCCGCACCGTCCGGCGTGCGACTTCAGAGCCAGGCTCCTTGCGGCGGTTTCTTCCTGCTGGAGCGCTGCCTGACGTTTGGATTTTTTTTTGCACTGAATTTTCACAAAGTGGGCCTCATTTATATTGTGATATTTGCTTTGGGCTGAAGGTTCTCTAGTAAACTCTAGACCATTAGAGAGAGAGGTCAATGTTTTAAGTTGGGGGAGTTCACAGAGTAGGTTTGCTTAATTTGGCTTTCCTGCTTCTTTCTCTGTTTTAAATTTGGTTCTTAATATAAAAGTAACACACAGTCATGACTAAAAAAAAAAAATTGACTTCCCACCTACTACCCAGAGGTAAGTACTGTTAAATCTCTTATGTACCTTTCCAGAAATTAAATAAAGTAAATTGAAATAAATACAGATATATTTAATATAAATTGGATTTGACTACACATTCTCTTCTGCAACTTGCTCCAACCCCCCCCAAAAAAAACCAGTATATCTTTTCACTTTAGTGAAACCAAAATACTTTGGAACTTTGATCC
Source organism: Ailuropoda melanoleuca (assembly GCF_002007445.2). Classification (NCBI taxonomy): domain Eukaryota; kingdom Metazoa; phylum Chordata; class Mammalia; order Carnivora; family Ursidae; genus Ailuropoda; species Ailuropoda melanoleuca. The sequence continues at coordinate 35,127,342 of NC_048235.1, forward strand.
TGCCTTCTTTTCCCATTGCTAGCTCTTGTGAAGATCTCAAGTGGCCATGACTTGTGCAACACATGTGGATGGAATTAGGAGAGACCCAATCGCACTTGGGATTTGGAAGGAACAGGGTTAAACTTGCAGGTCAAGAGGCAGAAGTTGGGAAATGTGTTTGGAACCAGGCTGGGCTCTGGAGGGGAGGAGCAAGATAGGACTGGCCTGATACCTTCAAGATTGCCATATCTGAACTCAGCTGAAGTGGGCAATGACAACAGGGGCCCATTCTGGTTTCTTTTTTTCCTACTAAATAGTGGGAAAGGTATCATATCAGCATAGTAATGGTTTTTTCATGGCATAATGGTAGGCAGTGAAACAAAATATATAATAAATAATTGCTACCATGTATTGGCCACCTGGTTTTCAGAAAATGCTTATACAAGGCCTACTACATATTCTGTACTGTGTATGCATGACCTCAAATGCTGCCGGGTAGATGGCATGAGCCACATTTTATAGTTAAGAGAAGTGAGGCACAGAGCGCTGATACAATTTGCCCACAGCCTTGAACCTGGCCTCAAATATCAACTTGCCCACCCCTGGACTCCATACTCTTTCTGTCCTATCACATTGACTCCCATAATGGTGACATCCTTTTGAAATTAAAAGAGTCTTCGCGAAGGAGAAAGGCATGCTAGTAAAACTGGAAAAATAAAAAACATTAGAAAGAAGAACATCAGGTAAGCTTATCACTTTTGACTGGGCTTTAAAGCTCAGTCTTGCTGCCTGCTTCCTATTAACCAGCAGGGCCCGCAGCCTTGCACCGGAAGCCAGAGACCCTATCAGAAGAGTCCATTAGGTCCACAAAGAAATCAAGTCTAGAAACCATGCAAAACTTACTTAATACTTATTTACTGGGTGGAGTCTTAACATCTCTTTGAAGTTGTTGGTTTGTTTGTTTTGTTTTGTTTTGTTTTTACTGTTATGTTACTGTTTATTTTTTTTTTAATTTAATTTTATTATATTATGTTAATCACCATACAGTACATCCCCGGATTCCAATGCAAAGTTCAATGCTTCATTAGTTGCGTATAACACCCAGTG
>NC_048235.1:35128527-35133006 GCF_002007445.2 Ailuropoda melanoleuca
CCTTCTGATTACCCCCCTTTTCTTTATCCCTTTCTTCCCCTACCGATCCTCCTAGTTCTTATGTTCCATATGTTGGTTTGTTTGAATGGAAGATGTTCGTGACCCAGTGAAGACAAAAATGGAGGTTGATAAACATGAGTTTTATCTTCTCAGTCTTGGTGATGTGACCGTCCCCATGCCTGATTTTGATTTATTTAATTCCAGTGTGCCCTTCACATGTATGTAGCTGCTTGAGCTATTTGTCAAAGGAATGTGGTCATTTTTTAATTTCTAAGGGAAATAGATATTGATTTAATGTTACTACTCAAGAAACACCCCAAGAGACTTTTCTTGAAAAAGAAATCTGTGCATATGCATGCAATCTATGGGCACAGGTTGATGGGATGCGAGTGTGTCCAAGCCTGGGCTGAGACCAAGCCTCTAGGTCTCTGTTCCGGCCAAGGAGCTGCTCTTGTTTCCTGGAGCGTGCGTGGCATGATGGGAGCCCTGGCGGTGTCTGTCGGTGCAAAAACTTCTGAGATCAATTTAGTCCCATGAAAGCGAGGAGGGTGCCTGGATGGAGCGGCTCTGCCAGCACCCCTCGGCCGCTCCGGGATGGTCATGCCCAAGCCCAGCCGTGAATAGCCTAATCAAGCCATTAAAGGAAACAGAAGCCCTCTGCCCTGTTTGATTTCTTCCCATAATGATATAAAGTGCAGTTTAATGAAGTCAGAGGGGTCCTGGGCCTGTCGGCGCGGTCCGGCCCTGGGAGGCAGCACTATTGAGTCTGTCGCCTGGCGTTCATTACCAGCCTGCTGCCCACCGCCCGGCCAACAGGCGGGCCCTGCTCACGAGCTGCTTTGTAGCCACGGCTTTCTGGGGCAGTTTTCCGGTGGCTGCGGCCCCGCCTGCATTTTGTCTACATAAATTAGACCTTGTGCAGCATATTGGCCTGTCAGGGGACTAGGAAGAAACTGTATATTGTTTCTGGCATCCCTGAGCCCTTCTGCCCCTGACATCTGCCGCGCCTGTGACAGGGAATACATTCTTGACTCATTATCCGAGCAAGTGGAATCCCACCCTGACAGGACCATTAATCAGAATCAAGCAGTCCAGCAAATAAAAAAGAGAGTGAGCAAGAGAGCATGTGAGTGAGGGAGTGACTACAGAAAAGAAAAGAGACACTTTCTAACTTGGGCTTTGGTGTCATTCGGGGGTCTGGACAACTAGCAATCTATCTTTCTGAGTGACAGACCTGATGGATGGCATTATTTATGCTTTTGTGTATTAAAAGACAGCTCTGGCACTGGCTTGTCATTTTCACAGAGGTTTACAAAAAGTTGAAATTTAATTTGGAGGAAAAGGAGGGCAGGGATCAGAGGAGGCTGGCCATTTGACAGTCTGCAAAGACGAGCGACGGGGCTGAGGGCATGTGAGCCTGGGGATCGCTGGACCGACTGGGGGCCCTGGACGCCGCCGTGGGGGCGAGGCCCAGAGGGGCGCTGCGGTGGGCTCCCCCTGCGTCCGCGTGGACTCTGGATCTCCGGGGCTTTGCAATTTGCATTCAGCATGTGTTAATCATTTTATCGAGATGAATGTCTGGGTTCTTGCTGAGAAAAGATGGAAATGGAAAAGATACTGGAGCGCTTGGAATGGGATCTTACACATATGTGTGGAGATATTTAAGTGATTATTTCCAAAACTAGAAAAATGCCCCGAGTTGGGTGGGACTTCAGCAACATACTGGAGACGCTGCGGTCCAGCCAGCACACACGGAGTACTGGATAACCAGTGCAAGTAATTTACCTAATTGCATTGATTAAACCCCCGGGCGGACTTGCGGATTACACATTCACATCTATGAGCATGTGCCCGAGCGCTGGGTGGAGCGAAGGACGCAGAGATGGGTAGGGGATAACCAATTCTGTAGCATGCATTTCTCACACGCTACGTGTCATTCCTATGACCCAGAGTAGGATATAAGAGGGAGAGGAATAAAAAGGATAACTAAGAGGTTGTAACAATGCATAGTAATTAATTAATTAATTTAACACTAATTGATTTTTCCAGCTTTATTGGGATGTAATTGACATACAACACGGTATAAGTTTGAAGTGTGTCCAAGGTATTGACTTGATGCACTGGTCTAGTGCCAAGTGATGACCACCATCGGGCTAGTGCTGCACCTCCATCACATGACAAAATTATCATTTCTTTTTTGTGGTAAGAACATTTAAGATTTACTGTCTCAGCAACTTCCAAGTATGTGATGGAATATTGTTAACTATCATCACTGCAATGCATATTTATAACCTTCATTCACAATGCTATGCTCTTGAATGCCTCACACTTGGCTATTTCCGAAGACATCTGCTTTTGAATCCACCAGCTAAAACGCATCATTTGCTTCAAATTAATAATGGGAAAAACTTTCAGTCCTTGTCTTGTTCTCTTTTTCTATGCCTGCTGTGCTTGCGTGTCATACCTTCTCTGGGAGGGTCCCGCACCCGGGGTGGCTGTAGCACCAGCAACATTCCCTGGCAGGACAGAAAGCCCAGCCCCTGGTTCATGAACCATGGATGGGACACAGCCTGAAGCTCAAGTGGGCCCAGCATCGACCTCCAGCCCAACCATCAGCTGCTCTTCCTCTTCCTGAATCTTCTCTCTTCCTGGAAGGAGGTGTACAGGGATCCTGCTCATTTGCTGTGCTTTTGCCAGAATTCCCTAGGTGTTGTCAGCTCTAGGCCTTGACCGTGGAGGATCATGGGGAGGTGAGAGGATCATTTATACCCCTGAAGAACATACGGATGGCATGGAAGCAAAGGGCAAAGATGCCACAAAGTAGACTCTCTCAAGTTAGGATTAGATTTAGTCTTAAAGAGAGGGCTTAGGTCAGGATGAAGGTCTGACACTGCCACTTTTTAGCCTTGCAGTTTTTGGTGTCCTCAATCTTCAATAAAATAAGGATATTTATAGTTACTTCTTTGAGCTGCGAGGATTAAATGTGAAAATACATGGAAATTATATCATTAAAATGCTGGTGTATAGTAGATGCTTGAGGAATATCTCACACTGAAAGAATCCATGGCCCTAAAAGGAGCACATTTACCATCTAGAGTTTTTGCTGGTATCTTTAGTTCCTCATATCCAACTAGGAAACTATTCCTTTGAAAGAATACCTGGATCTTTCATTTATCATGACAAAATATCATATAGAGCTATGGACTATATCTCAATTTGAAACTAGAAAATTAAGGATTGAAAAAGTGAGGAAAGAGAGTGAGCTGGTGGTATGTATAAAAGCCAAATATATAGTGGAGGCTTTCTAAATATGGCACTTTATCTGGACATTTTCCATTTTATATGGAAAACACCTGATCATGTCATACTTTCAATCACATAGAGCAGGGTCGGCATGGAAGGGCAACAGGGTGACAGACTGTGGGACGTGTCTCTTGGTGGCCCTGTGGGGCTCTGATGTCTTACCTCTCTAGAAGAGAGGCCGCCCTGGGATAATGTATAGAAGTTTGGAGCTGTCTGTTCTAGGCATGCCAGCATGCTTCCCCTCGCTGGTATAAACAGTTGCTTCTTAAAGGGAAGAGCAGTGAACTCATCTCTAATGACTTAACGTTAGAGCAAATCAATTAACGTTGATGGGCCTCGGTTTCTTCATTGGTAACATGGAGGTGATCATATTTTCTTTAAAGTGTCATTCAATTCCAGATATTATGAGGAACGTGCCTGGTCTAGCACAGTGCTTCGAGTCCAGGGTGTTCAAAAAAGGGTCTATTATTATGGCCATAGTCTGGCTTTCAGAAACAGGTTTGCCCAAATGGACTGGGCATTGACCCAAGGAAAGAATCTATATGTGGTATAGATTTTGTCCCCAACCTCATGTGTCTTTTGGGAAAAGCCTACTTAAATAGATTTGCTTCTCTATATTTTTCCGCCAACTGAATATTTAAGTATACTGAAAGTTTTAGTCGTTCTTGACAAGGATGATTAGAAAGAGAGGAGACTAAAGGCTGGGCAGAGACGAAGGGCACGAAGTGGAAAAAGTTATAGAAAGAGTGGGCATAAGAGAGGGAAAGAAAACGTGGATGAACTAACCCTGGCGTTTGGAGCACATTCTTGTCTTCCTCAGAAGGTGGGGTCTGAAACTCGTGAGAGAGGATGGGCGGAGATAGGTCAGGGTGTACTGCTGTTCTCTTGTGTGAAGTTAGCAAGGGTGGAACAAGGCTTTGTCAGGGAGCAGGGGGGTGGATTGATAAAGCCTCACTTTTTCCAGTGCAGGAGTCCAAGTTCCTCTTCATCTCTAGGTCCATGGTGGGATCCAGGAGGAGAGAGTCAACAGCTGAGTCATTACAGAGGAGACCTGGAGCATCTGGGTGGAGGAGCAGACACAGAGGGAAAAAGCCTGTTGGTATCCATATTATCTGTGACTAATTAAAAGACCGCTGAAACTCAGAGCCTGAAAATATTCCAGCATGGGAGTGGGGG
>NC_048235.1:35133106-35138100 GCF_002007445.2 Ailuropoda melanoleuca
TTCAAGCAAAGGTATGCACACAGAAAAAATCAAATAGTATGGGAAGTTTAAGCAACTGCTCCCTTCCTGATCTGGTGAATGTGTTTCCCAGCCTGCCCGGTTGAGGCTGGGTTTATGCCTCTCTTCCCAGCACAACTCTTTTTTTAAAAATTTTTTTATTTTTTATTTTATTATTATATTATGTTAGTCACCATACAGTACATCCCCGGATTCCGATGCAAAGTTCGATGCTTCATTAGTTGCGTATAACACCCAGTGCACCATGCAATATGTGCCCTCCTTACTACCCATCACCAGTCTATCCCATTCCTCCACCCCCTCCCCCCTGAAGTCTTCAGTTTGCTTCTCATAGTCCATAGTCTCTCGTGTTTCATTCCCCCTTCTGATTACCCCCCCTTTCTTTATCCCTTTCTTCCTCTACCAATCATCCTAGTTCTAATGTTCCATAGAAGAGAGAAACCATATGATAGTTGTCTTTCTCTGCTTGACTTATTTCACTTAGCATTATCTCCTCCAGTGCCGTCCATGTTGCAGCAAATGTTGAGAATTCGTTCTTTCTGATAGCTGAGTAATATTCCATTGTATATATGGACCACAGCTTCTTAATCCAGTCATCTGTTGAAGGGCATCTCGGCTCCTTCCATGATTTGGCTATTGTGGACAATGCAGCTATGAACATTGGGGTGCATATGGCCCTTCTCTTTACTACGTCTGTATCTTTGGGGTAAACACCCAGTAGTGCAATGGCTGGGTCATAGGGTAGTTCAATTTTTAACTTTTTAAGGGACCTCCACACTGTTTTCCAGAGTGGCTGTACCAACTTGCATTCCCACCAACAATGTAGGAGGGATCCCCTTTCTCCACATCCTCTCCAACAATTGTTGTTTCTTGCCTTGTCTATCTTTGCCATTCTAACTGGCGTAAGGTGGTATCTCAGTGTGGTTTTGATTTGAATTTCCCTGATGGCTAATGATTTTGAACATTTTTTCATGTGTCTGTTAGCCATTTGTATGTCTTCATTGGAAAAGTGTCTGTTCATATCTTCTGCCCATTTTATGATTTGTTTATTTGTTTCTCGTGTATTGAGTTTGAGAAGTTCTTTGTAGATCTTGGATACCAGTCCTTTATCTGTGGTGTCCTTTGCAAATATATTCTCCCATTCCGTGGGCTGTCTCTTAGTTTTTTTGACTGTTTCCTTGGCTGTGCAGAAGCTCTTTATCCTGATAAAGTCCCATAAGTTCATTTTATCTTTTATTTCTCTTGCCTTTGGAGATGTGTCGTGAAAAAGGTTGCTCTGGCCGATGTCATAGAAGTTGTTGCCTATGTTCTCCTCTAGAATTTTGATGGATTCCTGTCTCACATTGAGGTCTTTCATCCATTTGGAGTTTATTTTTGTGTATGGTGTGAGAGAGTGGTCAAGTTTCATTCTTTTGCATGTAGCTGTCCAATTTTCCCAGCACCATTTATTGAAGAGACTGTCTTTTTTCCACCGGATGTTTTTTCCTGCTTTATCAAAGATTAGTTGCCCAAAGAGCCGAGGGTCCATTTCTGGGTTCTCTATTCTGTTCCATTGGTCGATGTGTCTGTTTTTGTGCCAGTACCATGCTGTCTTTGTGATCACAGCTTTGTAGTACAGCTCGAAATCCGGCATTGTGATGCCCCCAGCTTTGTTTTTCCTTTTCAACAGTTCCTTGGAGATTCGGGGCCTTTTCTGGTTCCATACAAATTTAAGGACTATTTGTTCCAGTTCTTTGAAAAATGTCCTCGGTATTTTGATCGGGATAGCATTGAAAGTGTAGATTGCTCTGGGTAGTATGGACATTTTAACTATGTTAATTCTTCCAATCCATGAGCATGGAATATTTTTCCATCTTTTTATGTCTTCCTCAATATCTTTCAAAAGTGATCTATAGTTTCTAGCATATAGGTCCTTTACGTCTCTGGTTAAGTTAATTCCAAGGTAACGCATGGTTTTTGGTGTTATTGTAAATGGGATGGATTCCCTAATTTCTCTTTCTTCAGTCTCGTTATTCGTGTATAGAAATGCAACTGATTTCTGGGCATTGATTTTGTATCCTGCCACCTTACTGAATTGTTCTATAACTTCTAATAGTTTGGGAGTGGATTCCTTTGGGTTTTCCATATAGAGTATCATGTCATCTGCAAAGAGAGACAGTTTGACTTCTTCTTTGCCGATTTGGATACCTTTGATCCCTTTTTGTCTTCTGATTGCTGTTGCAAGGACTTCTAGTACTATGTTGAATAATAGTGGCGAGAGTGGGCATCCTTGTCGTGTTCCTGATCTTAAGGGAAAGGCTTCCAGCTTTTCCCCATTGAGAATAATGCTTGCAGTAGGCTTTTCATAGATGGCTTTTATGAGATTGAGAAATGTACCCTCTATTCCTACACTCTGAAGGGTTTTAATCAGGAAAGGATGCTGTATTTTGTCAAATGCTTTTTCTGCATCAATTGAGAGGATCATATGGTTCTTGAGTCTTTTCTTGTTGATATGATGTATCACATTGATTGATTTGCGAGTGTTGAACCATGCTTGCATCCCAGGTATGAATCCCACTTGGTCATGATGGATAATCCTTTTAATGTACTGTTGGATTCTATTAGCAAGGATCTTGTTGAGGATTTTGGCATCCATATTCATTAGAGAAATCGGTCTGTAATTCTCCTTTTTGAGGGGGTCTTTGCCTGGTTTGGGGATCAAGGTAATATTAGCCTCATAGAATGAGTTTGGTAGCTTTCCTTCTGTTTCTATTTTTTGAAATAGCTTTAGGAGAATAGGTATTATTTCTTCTTTGAATGTTTGGTAGAATTCCCCAGGAAAACCGTCTGGGCCTGGAGTTTTATTATTTGGAAGGTTGTTTATCACTGACTCAATTTCTTCATAGTTAATTGGCCTATTTAAGAAATCTATTTCTTCCTGTTTCAGTCTTGGTAGTTTATAGGTTTCCAGGAAGGCCTCCATCTCTTCCAGATTGTTTAGTTTTTTGGCATATAGCTGTTGATAAAAGTTTCTAATAATCCTTGCAATTTCAATGGTGCTGGTCGTGACCTCTCCCTTTTCAGTCATAATTTTAATAATCTCAGTCCTTTCTCTTTGTTTTTGGACAAGTTTTGCCAGTGGTCTATCAATTTTATGGATTCTCTCAAAGAACCAGCTTCTAGTCCTGTTGATCTGCTCTACTGTGGTTCTGGTCTCTAATTCATTGATTTCTGCTCTAATCTTGGTCAACTCCTTCCTTGTCAGTGGGTTAGGCCTGTCCCTCTGTTGCTGTTCCAGTTTCTTGAGGTGAGAATATAGAAACTGCATTTTAGATTTTTCTATTCTTTTGAGTGAGGCTTGGATGGCTATGTATTTCCCCCTTAGGACTGCCTTTGCAGTATCCCATAGGTTTTGGACCGTTGTGTATTCATTCTCGTTGGTCTCCATAAATTGTTTAATTTGTTTTTTGATTTCCTGGTTTATCGAGTCATTCTTGAGCAGGATGGTTCTTAGCCTCCAAGTGTTTGAGTTTCTTCCAGGTTTTTCCTTGTGGTTGAGTTCCAATTTCAGAGCGTTGTGGTCTGAGAATATGCAGGGGATAATTTCAATCTTTTGGTATTGGCTGAGACCTGTTTTGTGTCCCAGAGCATGATCTATTCTTGAGAATGTTCCATGGGCATTTGAATAGAATGAGTATTCTTTGGTTCTGGGGTGTAGTGTTCTATATATATCTATGAGGTCCAACTCGTCGAGTATGGCATTCAAAGCCTTTGATTCTTTGCTTAGTTTTTGCCAGGGTGTTCTGTCTATTTCTGATAGTGGGGTGTTGAGGTCCCCTACTATTACTGTGTTCTTATCTATATGTCTCTTTATTTTGGTTAAGAGTTGGCTTGTGTATCTTGCTGCTCCCCTGTTGGGGGCATATATATTAATAATTGTCATATCCACTTGTTGAATACTTCCTTTAAGAATAATATAGTGCCCTTCTGTATCTCTCTCTATGGCCTCTAGTTTAAAATCCAGTCTATCTGATATGAGAATTGCTACTCCAGCTTTCTTTTGAGGTCCATTTGCGTGGAAGATGGTACTCCATCCCCTTACTCTAAGTCTGAATGCATCTTTGGGTTCAAAATGAGTCTCTTGTAGACAGCAAATGGATGGGTCATGTCTTTTTATCCAATCTGCAACCCTGTGGCGTTTTATGGGAGAGTTTAAGCCATTTAGATTGATAGAGATTATTGACAGATATGATTTTAATGATGCCATTTCTCTTTAAAGTCTTTGTATCGGTTGTGACTTGCTGCTCTGTATCACTCTTGGGGCCTTTTTACCTTTATAGAGCCCCCCTTAATATCTCCTGTAGGGCTGGTTTCGTGGTTACGAAATTGGTTAATGATTGGCGATTTTGGAACGTCTTTATTTCTCCATCAATTCTGAATGACAGCTTTGCTGGATAAAGGATCCTTGGCTGCATGTTTTTCTCTGAAAGAGCTTTAAAAATGCCCCCCCAAGCCTTTCTCTCATTCCAGGTCTCTGTAGACAGGTCTGACGTAATCCTGATACCTTTGCCTTGGTACGTGAGAAATTTCTTTGCCCTGGCCGCTTTCAATACTGTATCCTTGGATCTAATATTTGCGAATTGCACTATGACATGCCGTGGCGTAGGTTTGTCCTGGTTGAGCTTGGATGGGGTCCTCTCTGCCTCTTGGACACGAATGCTTGTTTCCCTTGCTAGATTAGGGAAGTTTTCAGCTACAATTTGTTCAAATATCTCTTCTAGACCTCTGTTTTTCTCCACCCCTTCAGGGATGCCGATGATTCTGACATTGGATCGTTTCATAGAGTCAGTAATCTCCCGTAATCTACATTCGTGGGCGTGGATTTTTTTAAGACCAGCTTCTATTTTCGTTTTTTCTTCTACTAACCCATCCTCCAATTCGCTAACGCGTTCCTCTGCCTCGGTGACCCTGGCCGTCAGAGCCTCTAGTTTTGACTG
>NC_048235.1:35219176-35226933 GCF_002007445.2 Ailuropoda melanoleuca
TAGAAAAGTGCTTATTGAAGTGCTTTGCTCATTCTTAAATTGGATTGTTTAGGTTTTTTTGTTGTTGAGTTGCAGGAGTTCTTTAAATATTTTGGACATTAACCCCTTATCAGATGTATGGTTTGACAATATTTTTTCCCATTCCATGGGTTGCCTTTTCACTATGTTGATTGTTTCCATTGCTGTGCAAAAGTTTTTAAGTTTGATGTAGTCTCCTTCTCTATTTTTGCTTTTGTTGTCTGTGCTTTTGGTGCCATATCCAAGAAATTGCCAAATCCAATGTCATGAAGCTTTTCCCCTCCCTATTTTTTATTCTGGCAGTTTTATAGTTTGGGGATTTATGTTTAGGTCTTTAATCTATTTTGAGTTAGTTTTTGTACATGGTGTAAGGTTAAGGGTCCCACTTCATTCTTTGCAAGTGAATGTGTACATCTTATTTTCCCATCACCATTTGTTGGAGAAGCATGCCACAAGTTTTAATATATAGTCTTTCAATTATCACTTAGATCTCAAAAGTTTGTGATACCCATTATGAAGTTTTAAATTTGACCCATGATTTATTTAGATTTTTTTGTTGTTGTTTTATTTCCAAATATGTCGGTAAATTTTATTTGTTGGAGTTTGGGTATTTATTACCAATTTTGAATTTTATTGCAATGTGGTTGGTATGGTATCATTGGTTCATAGAGACTGATCTTATTGATGACTCCATAGGAAATTAAAACATATGTGTGCTGGAAAATTATCTATCATCTATCTATCTATCTATCTATCTATCTATCATCTATCATCTATTATCATCTATCTATCCATCCATGTATCTATCACCTATCTACCTCCAGTTAATCAAGCTAACTAGTCTGTATTATTCTATACAAGTACTAATTATTTTTCTGCTTGATCTATCACTTTGAGAAAAGTGTGTTAAAATTCTTCCCTATGGGGCGCCTGGGTGGCACAGTGGTTGGGCGTCTGCCTTCGGCTCTGGGCGTGATCCCGGCATTATGGGATCAAGCCCCACATCAGGCTCCTCTGCTATGAGCCTGCTTCTTCCTCTCCCACTCCCCCTGCTTGTGTTCCCTCTCTCGCTGGCTGTCTCTATCTCTGTCGAATAGATAAATAAACTCTTTAAAAAAAAATTCTTCCCTATGATTGTTGATTTCTTCACTTCTCTTTATAACTTCGTCAGTTTTAGTTTTATATATTTTAAGGCTGTCTTATATGCATGATTTCAGAATTGTTATATTGTTTGTTAGTTGAAGATTAGTATTTTGGTTACAAAATGAAATTATTTTCTTCAGTAATGATTTTTTATTTAAAGTATACTTTATCTGATACTAATAGTACCACTTGTGTTGGTCCATGTTTTTCTAATATATCCCTTTATTTTCTTTCAGTTTCATATTTTCTGAATCACTATATTTTATGCTATAAATAACATACAACTTTAAAAAAATCTAATCAGAAAATCTTTATTCTTTACATAACAAGTTTGGTCCCTTTACATTTATTTAATCTTATATCTTTGTATTTCTTACTACCCTTTACTTTTTTCTCTATATGCTATTCTTTTATTTTGCTTTTCTAAAAAAAATGCTGGTTTCTCATGAATTGAGTCAACATTTTTTATTCCATTTTTTTTGTCCCTTTACTGATTAGTTTCTCTCAACTGATTTGAAAGTCCTGTATTCTTCCCTTTGTCTTTAAATTTTATTCTCCAATTTTTTTACATGCTAAAGATTTAATAAATACTAACATTAATAATGATCTCTGTCCTCCTGAACAATGATGTGAAGTTACAATAATTTTACTTAATCACACCTCTTTCACATCCCCTATTATTTCTATTTAGTAATATTAGTTTCAACTTTTTACCCCTTCTAAATCTATTACTATTATTAGTAGTATTACAATCGATATGTATTTATATTTACCTCAGAAATTCCATTTATTTTCTTATCATTTGTCCTTATATATTTCTCCATCATTTGGAGTTTATTCTCTTCTTTCTGAAGTATATTCCTTACTAGTTCAAGGTTTCTAAGTGTTATGTTCTCAGTCTTTGTTTATCTAAAACTGTCTTTATGTTTGCCATTCCCCCTTGAATGGTAGTTTAGAGAGTATAAGTATGCACATTTTTACTACTTTTGTTATTTTCTTCCTCAGCATTTTGATGTTATCGGTCCATTATCTTTTCTTTTCTCTATTTCTCAGAGTGATCCCTTTGTAGGGAATCTGCTCTCCAGTCCAGGTATGGATATGTCTATATGTAGAATCATTTTAATTTTCCTTTTCATGACTCACTGGACTTCTTATATCTCAGGATTCTTATATTTTATCAGTTCTAAAATTTTATGACTTTTTTTTTATCTTCCCCATTATCTCACTGTCTGGAAAATGAGTTAATTTGTATATTAGACTTTTTCATTCTCTCTTCCATGTCCCCTAACTTCCCTTTCACATTTTCCATTTGCTTATCTCTTTATTTTACATTTTATGTAAATTATTCAAAATTATGTGTATCTAACATTGCTTACATCAACATATTGAATTTTTATGTAATCAGCTATTTCTAGAAGTTCTGATTCTTTTTCTACTCTGCCTACTAATTTTTTCACAGTATCCTTTTCTTTCATTATGATTTATAATTATATCTTTTTAACCTTTTTCATCATTTTAAATGTATCAATTTTATGGTCTTTTTCAGATTATTCTAAAATGCAAAGACTGGGGTCATGCTAACTCTCTTGTTTGATTTGTCTACTGACTCTGATTTATGAGGATAATTTCCTCGTTTCATTTCTAATTTTTTATTGCAGGCATATAAATATTTCTAATATTTTATTGCAGTTTTTAGAAAATTTGGAATTCATGACCTAGCTGCCCTGAGTGGTAAAATTCTTTCCTGCAAAGCATTATTCATTTCTTTCTACCAGTTATCTCAAGAATGTTGCTTGTCTAGAACCAGATTTTTCCCCCATTACTTTCTCAGTTTTAAATTCCTGCCACATAGGGTATAAATTTGGATACTATATTTACATATAATATGAACTTGGGGCTTCAATGTATCATGAAAGGTGTTTTTCGTATCAGCATTCCTAAGCAGAGATAAGCTTTTTTGTGCTTTTCTTGGGCCAGTATGAGTAACTTGTTTATTGCCTCTTACACGGTTAACCTGATCTTTCCCAGGTGATGGTTACACTGGGTCTCAATTATCATCTGTATTTCCTGGCTCCATATGGCATTGCAATCCCAATACTCTCTTTGACTATGACCTCCCTCTTGCTTCTGGCTGGAAGTTTCCACTTCTTTCAAAAACTGCTATATGTTTAAAAATTCTGTTATAATTTACCTAGCATTTCTGAATATTCGTAGAAGGAAGAAAATCCATTTGAATTCAATTAGTCATACTGTTGAAACCATAAGTGTCAGAGTGATCTTTCAAAATATAAACGACAACACATCATTCCATTATTTAAAATTGTTAAAGAGCTTCTTAATGTATTCAGAATAAAATGTAATCTGTTTCTCATGGTCTAAGACTCTTACTTAATTAAGTCTTGCCTATTTTTTCAATATCATCTCATGTACCTCTTTCTGTGGCTTATTTACTATTCTCTAAACATACTGGCTTGCTTTCTTTTCCTGAACATGCCAACTTCTCTTCCCTAAAACAGTGTTTCCACAGGCTCCATCCCACCCTTCAGTAATCTCTGATCACCACATTTTCTATCACATCAATATGTTTAATTCTTTCCCAGTATGAATGAGTACAGAAGTAATGTTCAAAATCCTCTAGTTCAAATTCTGCTTTTTTAAAAAAAGTAAAATGAGCTGGGAAAGTAGAGGGGAAAGTTTTAAGAACTTGCCCAAGATCCTAAGTGTTTAATGAGATATCTAAAACAAGTACTCATGTCTCCTGATTCCCCTGCCCTATGTTCTCTCTGGTGGTATAACTCCAATGGTTACAGAAGGCCCATATAAGGGATTTGGGAAGACAATAGATAGACTACAGGGTGATCCATGACCTCCCTCCCACTTATATGATGAATTTTGTGGAATATACAGATATATTAATTTCCTGGGGGAGGAAGGATGTACCTTCATCCAATTTTCAAAAGAGTCAAAGCCTCAAAAAAATCTTAGAAAATACTGGCCTACATATTATTTATGAGATATTAAGTTCCTGCATATTTCTCTTGTCTTCATATCAGTTCTTCTATAAATAGGAATTAAACAATCATTACAGAGGTGAAAGACCTATATTCCAAAAACTATAAAACACTGTTGAAGGAAACTGAAGATGATACAAACACATGAAAAGATATTCCATGCTCATGGATTGAAAGAATATTGTTAAAATGTCCATACTACCCAAAGCAATCTACAAATTTAATGCAATTCTTATGAAAATACCAATAGCATTTTTCACAGAATTAGAGCAAAAAACACTAAAATTTGTATAAAACCACAAAACACTGTGAACAGCTAAAGCAATCTTGAGAAAGAACAAAGCTGGAAGTATCACAATCCCAGATTTCGAGGTACACTACAAAGCTATAATTATCTAAAAAACATGGTACTGGCAGAAAAAAATAAACACTTACCTTTGGAGACATGTCATGAAAGAAGATGCTGTGGCCGATGACTCGTGGAACACTACACCAAAAGCTAACGATGTACTGTATGATGACTAACATATCAGAATAACAAAACAAAACAAAACACACAAAAAATCCCACTTAGATCAAAGGAACAAAATAGCCCAGAAATAAACCCACACTTATATGGTCAGTCCATGATAAAAGAGGCAAGAATATACAATGGAGGAAAGCATCTCTTCAATAAATGATACTGGGAAAACTGGACACGTACATACAAAAGAATGAAACTGAAACACTTTATTATGCCATACACAAAAATGAAGTCAAAGTGAATTAGAGACCTAAATGTGAGATCTGAGACCATAACACTCCTAGATGAAAATATAGGCAGTAATCTCTTTGACATTGGCCATAGTAACATCTTTCTAGATAGGTCTCTGCAGGCAAGAGAAACAAAATCAGAAATAAACTATTAGGACTACATCAAAATAAGAATCTTTGGCACAGTGAAGGAAATAATCAGCAAAATGAAAAGGCAACCTGTGGAATAGAAGAAGATCTTTGCAAATGACATATCTTATAAGGGGTTAGTAGTCAAAATATATAAAGTATACAATTCAACACCAAAAAATCCAAATAAGCCAGCTAAAGAATGGGTGGAGGACCTGAATAGACATTTTTCCAAAGACATCCAGATGGCCAACACACACGTGAAAAGATACTCAACATCACTAATCATCAGGGAAATGCAAATCGAAACCACAATGAGATACCACCTAACACCTGTCAGAATTCTTATTATCAAAAAGATAAGAAATAACAAGTGTTGGGGCGCCTGGGTGGCACAGCGGTTAAGCGTCTGCCTTCGGCTCAGGGCGTGATCCCGGCGTTGTGAGATCGAGCCCCACATCAGGCTCCTACGCTATGAGCCTGCTTCTTCCTCTCCCACTCCCCCTGCTTGTGTTCCCTCTCTCGCTGGCTGTCTCTATCTCTGTCGAATAAATAAATAAAATCTTAAAAAAAAAAAAGAAATAACAAGTGTTAGTGAAGATGTGGAGAAAAAGGAACCCTCATGGACTGTTGGTAGGATTTATCAATTTAGTAAATCAGTGTAGCCACTATAGATAACAGTGTGGAGTTTCTTCAAAAAATTAAAAATAGAAATACCCTGCAATCCAGTAATTCTACTATTGGATATCTATCCAAAGAAACCAAAAACACTAATTCAAAAAGATATACACACCCATATGTTTATTGCAGCGTTATTTAGTCATGATATAAAAACAACCTCGGTGTACATCAATAGATGAATGAATAAAGAAGATGTGGTGTATATGGGTATACACACCTACTCACCCATCCCTTCCCCCACACACACCGGAATATTACTCAGCCACACACACAAAAAATGACATCTCGCCATTTGTGACAAGTTGGAGGGACCTAGAGGGTATCAGGCTAAGTGAAATAAGTCAAACACCATATGATATCACTTACATTAGAATCTGAAAAACAGAACAAATGAATACAGTAGAAACAGACTCATAAATACAGAGAACTGGTGGTTGTCAGAAGGGAGAGGGATGGGAAAAGGGGTGAAGGGAAGTGGGAGGTACAGGCTTCCAGTTATGAAATGAATAAGTCATGAGGATAAGAGGTACAGCATAGGGATTATAGACAATGTTATTGTAATAGCAGTGAATGGGGACAGACGGTAGCTGCACTTGTGGTGAGAGCAGCATAACATATAGACTTGTTGAATTACTTTGTTGTACACCTGCAACTATTGTAATATTGTGTGTCAACCATACTTCAAGAAAATAAAGGACTGAACAATCATTATGAATTAAGAGTCTACTATATTGCCAAAGGATCTAGTGTTATGACTTGTATTAAAATGTTGCCATTTATAAGTAAATGGTTTATTTCTGGAGTTATGGAGTCACTTTGCACATGAGTCTAGGGGTATTTTGACAATTTTATTTATCAAGACTGGCAATATAATACTTGAATGTTGGCGATAGTGCATATACCTCAAAGTTTCTTCAGCCATATTTCTGGTACCCGATCTCCTAAAATACTGGAAAATAAAGAATTATTCATTCTGATTTCTCTTGCTGTGTTGGAAATGAGATCGTTTGTGGGATAAGCTTTCACTCTGGAGAACTGAGATTGAGATGCTAATCAGATTGGTTGATATGTGTACAGCAGATTTCTGGATTTTAAATAAGCATAGGACTAATCTCTGTTTTTCTCTCTCAGGAATATTTTGTTTCTACCAAATTTTCTATGTGTATAAAATGACCCAGTAAATGGGGAGAGGAATGATACTGCCTTTGCAGTAGATGTTTGGTGGGATGTCTTCCATGAACCATCTTTCCTTTCTTCCCTGAGGACAAGTTCTTCATTGGGGGCACTCTGCTCCTCAGCCATTGTAGAGAGGGTGGAGTGGCCAGCGCTGAACCCACTATAGACTTTCTTTCAGAAATTAGGATCTGAGATTCAGAGACAGGCCAGTGAAATCTTTGATGCATCTATAACTCTACCTATAAATGTGGAGTTGCAAGCCAATATATTTTGCCACATGTAATGAAAAACAAACAAAAGTCAATCTGTAAAAAGTAAGGGATGAAGAAGACTTAGGTAAGCTTAAAAAAGAAAAAAAAGTTTCCTTGGTCTCTGACAACTTTCCTTACAATGACTCCTTTTTTTCCCCCCACATAGACTGAGTGGATTTTATTACAACCAAAGCTTAACTAACATAAAATTTTATTTCCTGTGGATGAGTGTTTTGTTTTTCTTTTAGTTTTGTTTCATTTCTTTTATTTAAGTGCTTAGATGCAGAAGGTCTATGAGTGCTGGAGTCTACTCAATCAAGTTTAAATGTTGATTGATCACTTGCTAGTGAAGTATACTCATTTGGATGCATTCATACTAAAAATTTATCCATTATCTGAAATTCAAATTTAACTGGGTATCCTTTCTTTTATCAAGCAACCCTATTTGTGACATAGTTTCTTCCTTTGTAAAATGGAGGTAACAACACCAAATCAGCAAAGATGTTGTTAAAAATGTCAAGGATATCATAAACATTATTTAAAATAATGTATTAGAGGGGTGCCTGGGTGGCACAGCAGTTAAGCATCTGCCTTC
>NC_048235.1:35226958-35228697 GCF_002007445.2 Ailuropoda melanoleuca
AGCCTGCTTCTTCCTCTCCCACTCCCCCTGCTTGTGTTCCCTCTCTCGCTGGCTGTCTCTATCTCTGTCAAATAAATAAATAAAATCTTTAAAAAAATTTAAAAAAATAAAATAATATATTAGAAATGCTGCTTATTATTTTCTTTTACCTATCCTGTATCTATAACTCAAGAAGGTATTGCTTACAAAGACCACCCATTGGGAGTAAATGGTTCATTTTGAAACATGGGAAATGTTTTATACCTTTTATGCTATGAGGTCTTTATTCTCATATTAGAGAATTTGGAAGGCCACCTGACTTTACCTAGGCACTCCATCCCAGGATACTCTAATATTCATTCTTGTGCCGGGCATAAAGCTAGGTCTTAGCTATACACAAACTGGTTTCTAATTTAAACTAACATCTCCCTATCTGATCTTTCTCACCTCCTATAGAAAGAAGTGAAGAAAGACAAAGCATGAAGAATAAAAGAAGGAGATAATATACTAGTTGCCTGCTTGAAGATAAAGAATGTAAGATTCTTTATTTCTCATCTTCTGTGTCTAAGTCCTTCTCTGTTTTTTTTTTTAAATCTTGATGGCTTATATCCCCTGACTGGATGAACCCACCAAGTACGGAAGGACCCCTTTAACACAGCTCAATCTAACATGTTTTCTGCTCGGGTGACACAGAGCAATGAAGTTCCTTACAGAGCATTCATCATGCATTTCTTTATTTATCGCTCCAGATCCAGTGGGATTAGATCAGACTTTTGTCTCTCCCCACTATGGGCTTGCTGATCCACCAGTAAGCAATGGGCACAAAAGTGGCATGCTTCCATTTTTATATTCCTGTTCAAAGTCACCATCTCTGGAGATTCTTTACAAGAAGCAAGCTAGGGGCTTGTGGAGAATATCAACAGGCCTGAGTTTGGTTTTGAAGAAGCAGAGGAATTCTCCTCTGTGATCTCCTTCATTTTTTCCTTCCCATATTCTTTCATGGTTTCATTTACACCTAAATGTCTCTGGGTGATAGTTTACTGCTCTGAGTCCATACCGCTTGCTTAGAATCACTAACAGAAATAGTTTTTGGCCCCAAATAATGAACGGATGTAGTCAGAGGTTGTGTTGTAGTCCAGTTGACGGGGTCAACGGTAGAAGAATGACTTATGTTTGTAGGCTTCTCTGAGGCTGGCACCATATTTATCATTTCATATAGACTCTGAGATGAAGTATCCAATTTGTAATAAGAAGTGCTGAAAGGGATGGCACAAAACACAAGATCCGAGGTCAGGAGCTTAAAATCGTTGGCTGGCCGGGTGATCACAAACCTGTAAGAAAAGCCAAAGATGACTCTCGAGCCTCTGCAGCCAGACGGTTGTGGCTACAGGCAATAGCCCAAGCAAGGAAGTCTTTCTGAGGGGCCAGAAGAGGAAATGTTTTTTGTTCTGCTTTGCTTCATTGGTTTCTGACTAAGAGTAAATACCTCTGGCACAGGGCAAAAGAGGTCCTAGACTAGGAATTAGGAGACTAACATTCACTCCTGCCTCTGAACCCAAACATCTCTGACCTGAGTTCAGCATGGCATCTCCCTTCCTTGGGCCTTGCTTTGTTCATCATTTTAATGGGAGAGGGATAGGATGGAGATGTGGGCGCACCAGGGTGGCTCAGTCATTAAGTGTCTGCCTTCGGCTCAGGGCGTGATCCCAGAGTCCTGGGATCAAGCCTCTCTCTGTTAAATAAATAAATAAAATCTTTAA
>NC_048235.1:35228797-35292467 GCF_002007445.2 Ailuropoda melanoleuca
GGACAGTGGCTTTCATCTTTAAGAAGTCACATAGACAAGCTGATACAGCCACTCTGGAAAACAGTATGGATGTTCCTCAAGATGTTAAAGATAGAGCTACCCTATGACCCATCAATTGCACTACTACGTATTTACCCTAAAGATACAGATGTAGTAAAAAGAAGGGGCACATGCACTCCAATGTTCATAGTGGCAATGTCCACAATANATCCTGTCCATTCCCACTGTGAGGATCTTAGTTCAGATCTATATTAGTGTGCTGTCTTTAGATTCCACACTCTCTTTCCCCCTCCTGCCCTCCACATGCATTTCCTTAATGTTGTCCTACACTGTGGTCAGATTGCTCTTTCAACTGAAATCTGAGCATATCACTCTCTTAATTTATAGGTGTAAAACACAGTGGGCTAGAAATGAGGCAGTCAATAAACATTTACCCAATAAGTACAGCAGAAAACAAGTAAATCCTTTACAATGTGGACAGTGGCTTTCATCTTTAAGAAGTCACATAGACAAGCTGATACAGCCACTCTGGAAAACAGTATGGATATTCCTCAAGATGTTAAAGATAGAGCTACCCTATGACCCATCAATTGCACTACTAGGTATTTACCCTAAAGATACAGATGTAGTAAAAAGAAGGGGCACATGCACTCCAATGTTCATAGTGGCAATGTCCACAATAGCCAAAATGTGGAAGGATCTGAGATGTCCTTCAACAGATGAATGGATAAAGAAGATGTGGTACATATATACAATGGAATATTACTCAGCCATCGGAACGGATAAATACCCACCATTTGCATTGACATGGATGGAACTGGAGGGGATTATGCTAAGTGAAATAAGTCAATCAGAGAAAGACAATTATCATGTGGTTTCATGCATATGTGAAACATAAGGAATAGAGTAGAGGACCACAGGGGAAGGGAGGGAAAACTGAATGGAAAGAAATCAGAGAGGGAGACAAACCATGAGAGACTCTGGACTCTGGGAACCAAACTGAGGGTTATAGAAGGGAAGGCGGTGGGGAAATGGGGTGACCTGGTGATGGGTATTAAGGAGGGCATGTGTTGGAATGAGCTCTGGGTGTTATAGTAACTAATGAATCATGGAACACTACATCAAAAACTAATGATGTACTATATGTCAGCTAACTGAACATAATAAAAATAAATAAATAAACCAAAAAAAAAAAAAAGAAGAAGAAGGAGAGGAAGAAGAAGTAGTCACATAGACATGGATGAGGAGTAAGTTACAAAAGAGCCCTGGTTTGAAATCTGGACCTACATCTCAGGTTTCACTGGGAACACAAACACCATTCTCTTTACATGGTCACTATTAATTGGATCATCAGTTCATTCATGTTATTTATACCCAGATTCCTTCTTTCTACATCATTGTCTACTTCCCCTGGACCTTTCTTTGTAATTATGGACCCTGAGCTCTGGACCTCTCTTTCACATTGAATAAAGTAGCTTTGGCTCTTATGCTTGGATAGATGGGTAGCACTCTCCAAGCAAGCATACTTCCCTTTTTTGTTCCGGCTTGTTCTCCTCCTCATCTATCATGCGGTATAAACCAAGGCACAGGATTCCAAAATTATCTAACGAGCCACAGAACACTTGGCCAAATGTGTTTCTTGGCTGGGGAGAAAAGAGAAAAACATGTATCTGTTGGTACTTTAATTAAGAAATAACAAGCAATTGCTGGAAAATTATTGTCTTTCCTTGTAGTCAAATTTTGGAAGACCCAAAAGTCATTTCCTAATATCTTTTATGGTGGCAGTGTCAAGTAGGAAATTACGCTTATGATAAGTTTTGAGTATCTAATCCCAGTAACTATTTTTATCATTGTGGTCTTTCAAGAGCGTCTTACAGGTGTGGTGTAGTGTGTGGTTATGCTAGTTTTTATTACTACTGCTACTTTGGTAACCATTAAAGAAGTAACAATGAGTAAAAGATTGGGAAATTCAGTTTTCAAGCTGTCTAACGGGTTGGGATGTTCAGTGACTTCCAAAGAGTGATCTTCTTATCCTACTCTACCACAGTTTACAGTCCCAAGTGTTCCTCTTGACACTGCTCTCAGGCTATAGCCAACAAGGGCACGATGGGTAGACAACAGGGTCAAAGCATCAGCAAATGGATTCAATGAAGTCACGTGAGAATAATTTGTTTTGTTATGTGATTCCCTAGGGTAGAGGACAAAGTGAGGACAACATACAAGTGGAGAGAGGAAGGAGAGCAATGTTGACCAGTCCACTGTCATCTCTGATACTGACAAGAAGTTGCCAGTGGCAGTTGTCCTGGACTTATAGTCACTCACAAGTCAATCTCGGGTGAGGAGCCCAGGACCACAGAAATGCAAAGGACCAGGGTGTGCTAAAGGAACTTTGCCATGTTGTTTGCACCTGGAATTCAGATGTCCTGGGCATGGGGTTTTCCCTTTTTGGCAGTATCTATCAAGACGTGTCAGGTGCAGAGACCTGGAAGAGCCTGCTCCATGTAAAGGGGGCTCTGCTGATGTTCCCTGAACAAACAAAAAATATTTCCTTAAAATGCCATGCTCTGGACCACCAGTAGAGAGCTAAATGTCATGTCAACAAAAGCTAAACCAAAAGGCACTAATAAGTACATGACTCATTCCCAGGCTGGACGACTCTGTGATCCCCAAAACAACCAGATGCCGCAATGGTTATGCCATAATGACCTTTTCCCCTTGCCATAATCTACTGCTCACTGGCTCAGTGGGCTTAGAAAATTCAAGCATTTTCCACTGGCTACTCTTAAACCCAAACACAGAACCCTTCTGTCTGATTTAGGCTGACATGATCAGATTTCTTCATCAGCTCAGGTATAGGAAAAGTGAGCAGAGCCAGGGTCAGATGGCCTTGGAGGGTCCCCTGCTTTTCCAGTGGGACACAATGTGGCCTCAGGCAAGTCCTTGTTTCTCTGAGTCTCAGCTTCTTGATCTGTTCAGTGCAATTAATAACAATGCCTACCATACAAATCCTTGGACAGATTAAGTAAACAACAAAAACAAAGCAGACAGGCACAGGGAACATACTCAGTAAATATTAGTTATTATAATAATTATTCTCAGATGATTCCTGCACACTTGCATTTTTTTTATCTGGAAGATGAGGATAATAATACCTGCCTTACCTACCTCTTGGAATTGTTGTAAAAAAAATAAATAGGATACATGAAAATGCACTTTAAATTCTAAAATACTCTAAGAATACAAGGTTGTATTAGCTTTTGCTCTTATTTCTCTGCAATAGGCCATCTAGGAACCCAAACAGCCCGCATCATTTTCAGAAACCCAGTGTGGTAAGGAAGTGGGAACCTTTATTATGATAGGAGTTGACTCACTTGAATGTCTGACAAAATGGTTTCATTTAAGGACAGAAGACCCAGCTTACACCGTGTTCTTCCAGGCATAACTGAAGTGCAGCTGTGGGTCAGCCCACAGGTACTCTTATCCAAATGTTGTTCCAGCTGAGAACTTATCCCTCCTGTCACCAGCATCTGAAGTAATTCCAGGACATGATAATTGTAGAAGGCCTGGAAAGCAAGGATAAGCCACATACAAAGTCAGAAGAGCCAGCACAGACACTGTGGAGACTTAGGGGGCATCGCTGGGGACTTAGGAGGCATCGCTGGGGACTTAGGGGGCATCGCTGGGGACTTAGGGGACATTGCCATTTGAAATGGATCCAGCGAGGCAAAACAGGGTCTCTCATTATCATTGTTAAAATCAACTAAAAGCTCTCAGTTCAGGTAGGGCACTGGGTTAGGCAAAGTACAGAGAAAATAACACTGACCCAGTTCCTGCTCCCTTTGCGCTTACACTGTGGCAGAAGAAGATAATGGGTAATGATGCTAATACCAAGGACGCCCCTCTTCCAAAAATAACCAGAGGGGTATGTTGGGCCACACATACCTTAGTAATCATCAACATATATCTATAACTATGTATTTAATGTGACCTCCTTAGATTGTTCCTTAGGGCACTACCGACATTATTATTGTCATCTGTAACTGAGTCTGCTGGATGTGAATCTACTTATATTACTTTTGATTGTGACCTACTTGAGGACAGGTATTGACTTGGGTCTTATTAATATTTAGGTCTCCCACAGCTCTTGTGTCCTATACAAATTATAGGTGTTGAATAAATTAATGGAATTTTGGAATCTTTGGCATCAGAATGAAACCAAAGGAGGACAAGTGGGACAACTTATTTTGAAACTACTTTGAATCTGAATAACCCTAGCTATGTTCTTAAACTACCTTCCCAAAGGATTCCTACCATATTTAGTGTAAACTAGGCATTGGGATAAATGTAAATAGCACTGTAATATGTTACCATTAGATTTCCCCAAATGTATTGAATACATAGTGTTTTAAATGTTCAACCTTCTGTTTTATCTGAACTAGGCTTTTACTCCAGTAGATATGAGAATTTATATGTTTATATATCACCTATACAAAAGTCAATGCTTTTGTTTTTATTAAAAATAATAAGAATGACCTCAATTGTTACTGTCAGAAATTTTGCCATTCACTTTCTCTAAATTCGGGGACTTGTCTTCTGCAGACTGAATTATGATAGGGGCCTGTTTACTAGTCTTCCTATTTTGTTTTTCTTCTTACTTGCATTCCTTGTTCAAAATGTTTCCGGAGAGATTCTCCAGGACACAGATCAGATCATGCCATCTACCTCCTCAAACCTTCCATGTCATACTCCTGCTGTAAAACCAAGCTCACCTGCTCCATGAATGGTGTCCTTCAGTGCACAACAGTCCATCTGTTGCTCAAGCTATATATTTACTCCTTCATGCCTTTGCTTTGGAATATCTGACTGATTGCTCATCAGATCTATGGCTGCTAAACTCTATGCTGGTCTCATCAGAAAGAAGTTTTCTTTCTTTGTGATCCCACAGCCACTGGCTTTTGCTCCATTTCATCCTTCTGTATTTTATAGTATTTTATAGTTAGTAGTTGTCTGAAACACACCTGACTTTGAATCTTGGACTGGCATGTCCTAGCTGAGTACCTCTGGACAATTCGTGTGTTTTCTAAGAAACAGTTTTATAACCTTTAAAGTTGACATGATAAAACCATCTTGGAGCCTTGTTTGTGGGATGAAATGAGATATACCACACACATTACTAAATTCTGTTCTCATGTATCGGGATCTCCTGGAAGGATATTCTACGTGAGTGTAGATTTCTGAGATACAAGATCCACTGGATCAGAATGTATGGAAATGAGTGGGAATCAGAAATTTTAAGGCCACCTCTGATGATTCTTCCATGTGGTTGGTGCTCAGATCACCCTCCAGGGCAACACTTCTTAAATGCTATGGTCTTTCAGAGGACAGACTTTGTCTGTTTAAAACTCATGTGCTCAGGGGCGCATTGAACAAGGCAGGTGTTCAACAGCTGCAAGAATATTGACTACAATTGTCAGTCAATTTTTAACAAATAAACAAATATTGCTAGTAAAATGTAGAAGCCATTGGGACAAGAGAGTCTAGGAAATAATATAAGCTATATGAATTAAGAGAGAATAATAGGAAAATAAGTTTTATAATAGTTTCTAGGTTAAAAGATGACTTTAAATGCCTTTTCCTCCCTAATGTCCTGACTGAAGGGATCCCCTGACTGACGGTCTACTTCTTATTTCTTCTTTGTTCCATTCTGCTACCACCCAGAAGGGAGCTTATGGAATCAGCTCCCTGAAATCCAGGCATGAACGGGGAATGTAAATCCAGATTGAGCCACAATCCGTTTAAGAACAAGTGACCATAGTGTAGAGTGATCAAACATAATGCTGTTTGAATAATTCTCCACTGATTAAAGAAAAGGTGTAAATTCTAGGGTTATCCTGGTGTCAAGGGCTCTAGGGAAACATGTACTTTACATATTTAACTGAGAAGCTTAGCTTTTGAATATATCATTTCTTCAGTTTTGACATCAAAAGGGCAATTCTATATTGGGGAAAATAAAGGGATTTACATGTCACCCTTACTCCATGAGCTCATCTAGTATTCTTATTATTCAGGGTTCTATCATATTGGTCTCTTTCTTTTTTCCTCCCTTCTACCCTCCCTCCCTTCTCGGCTTCCCTCCCCTCCTCCATCCTCTCTTTTCTTTTTTCTTTTTCAAGAAAATACAAAAGTCTAAATGTGCTTCAAATATTTTAAGACCTTTAAACTTGGATAGTGTTTCTAATATAATCAAATTTACTAGAATTTGGACTTCCAGGGTTAGAAAATGTTGCAGCCCAGAGTGTTTTGACTTTTAGCTACAATGAAGCTGGGGGTCTCTCTCACAACTTACACTATTACTTAATAACCTAGATACTAACATCCTGAATACTTGTTGCTTTTTATTCTGAAAATCTAATCTCAAAGGGCCTTAAAACCAAACATTCTCTGAGAAATACTTCAGAGAATGAGACTACATGGTAGGAAAACTGCAACTAACCATCTGAGTAACCTTAAGGGAGTCATGTAACTTCTGTAAGCCTCAATTTCCTTACTTGTAAGGAAATCGTTCCCTACATTTATGGCCTGTTCTGAAGTTCCATTGTTATAAAGCTGTATAGGAATCCTGCTTATGGACCTGAGTGTCTCTCCATATATTTTTTATAACATTAAGCTGATAGAGGATTAAAAGTGAATCTGAATTCTATTTTCTAATGATATGTTTTCCCATTTGGGACAGGAGTTTACAGTAGTCTACCAGAGGCTATTTGAGGCCCTAGTGTCAACTGTAGCAGATTTGGAGGGAAACAGTATTATTTTATGTTGTAAAAAAAAAAAAATCACAGGTCTATCAGGGGATAGAATGAAAAACTACATGAAATCCAAAACGCAACTTCAGTAAAAGCAGTGACAACTTCACAACACATTATTCAGGCTTCGTTTTATCCTTGGGCCTTGCACATTTCATTCCTTTGTGTTCATTAAGGGGGAATGGAGAGAAAACGGGAGAAGTCAGAGTCAAGACTGGTGACCTCATCTTGCTTCTGACTTGGCTGAGGTGTTAGTCACCTTTTTCCTTAGGGGGTCTGTTCTGAATGCATCTATATTCCCCCTTGCACTTCTGTGTAGTATGGGCATCAGGGGAGCAGACTTGGGAGCAATGGAAAACAGATCTCTTGGTGCCTTGAGCAGGGCAGCAGGTTGGAAGAACCACCTGGAATGTGTTCTCCGGGAAGGGGAATTATGGGACAAAAGGCACACGCAAAATGGGGCGGGATGGTGGACTCCTGTCTCTCATACAGGACTCCTGACTGGAAACTGGAAATCCATCTCAGAAGAGAGAACAGAATTCTGGTCCTTTCATTTTATGCCTCCCTCTCTGTTGGTCATATATTCTAACTTCTAGGGAGTGGTCTTCCAAATCTTTTTAATAACAGAAATCCTCCTTCACATCAAATCCTAGGCAGAAGCCTCACACATAGCACAGATGAAAGCAGTTGTTCCAACTGGGGGGACAGGGGCAGGCAGGGGGCATGATGAGGTGGGTGCACCCTGGGCTCCTCCCTGCTTGTCTGCTGGGGTGGGGAGAGTCCTTTAAGCAAAACTTGAAAATCAATGTACTGGAAGGATACTTATAATCACAGAAAGATTTCTGGAAGGACAGAGGGCTATGACAGCGAGCTCTGCCTCTGGAATCATTGAGAGTGGGGTAAAAAAATGACAGGGTAAAAAAGATGACAGCCTGTCACCTGTAAGTGCTGTGACTTTGGCACTCTATTTATCCTGCTAAAGCCTTGGATTCTTGATCTGTAAAATGAGGCTCATAATTGTATTCTCCTAATTGGGTTGAAAGAAGAATTAAACAAGGTATTGTAGCAAAGACCTTGGCCCAAAGTAAGTGCTTCAGAGATGTTATTACTTTTCCTATCACACTAATTGCTCTGATTACTAATATTATCCCAACAAGAAAATCTACTGGAAGAAGTTACCTCGAGGTCTGTGTTGGGAAAGACCCCAAGGTGTGATCTGCGGGCAGAGAACTGTGATCATTAGTGGCACCTGCCATGGGAATGTGTTAGAGGAAGTGATAACCATGGAGCCCACAACTGCCATCCTAACTTTAAGGAGAGACCAAGATCTCTGCCTTTCTCCCCCACTTCTCAGCAAGAAGATGCTCCAAAATGTATGGAGAATAAACCGGAGTGCTGACGAATGTATTCTGTGCCAACCGTAGTGGTGACTCCCAGATATTTTCGGTGCCAAAGGATAAATGATCTCTTCTCTGAGGCCACGGCTCTCATTTCCATGAGACCAGTAAGGTCAGGAGGGCAACCAAGAGCAAATGGTACCCAGAAGACTCGAAATGATAGAATTGGAGGCCTAGACCTGGCTCGTGGTCTCTTTCTTTCTGTGTGGCTGGACAATGGGAAGTCACCCTCTGCTTAGAAAGCCAAGTGGGGGGTGCCTGGGTGGCTCAGTCGTTAAGCATCTGCCTTTGGCTCAGGTCATCATCCCAAGGTCCTGGGATCGAGCCCCGCATTGGGCTCCCTGTTCAGCGGCAAGCCTGCTTCTCCCTCTCCCAGTCCCCCTGCTGGTGTTCCCTCTCTCGCTATATCTCTGTCTAATAAATAAATAAAATCTTTAAAAAAACCAAAAAAAAAAAACCCTTCTCAATGTTAAAGAAGCTAAGTTAAAAAAAGAAAGAAAGAAAGAAAGAAAGAAAGAAAGAAAGAAAGCAAGCAAGCAAGCCAAGTGGACCCAGTACCACCAGACCCAGGAGTAAGGGAATCAAGAGTGGGCAGTATGACCTGATCGTTTTCAAAGGTCTGGTTCAGCCCATCATGGCCAGAGATTTGGGAGTGGAGCTCTCCATAGTATTAGAGCATGTCCGTTGTGTTGTGCCATGAATCATTAAGGATTCAAGAGCTGAGGCAGAAGGCCACTAGGCAGATATGCAGAGGGTCAAGACCCAAGCCAGCCCCTTTGACAGAAAGGCTTGCCCTGAAGCTCCATTGCTATGCCTGTGACCTTATGTGACTCTCCCCTGGATCAGGTACAGTGTGTGGATTTCCTCTCTCTCACAGATCTCACTGTGGGGCTCAGGAAAGACTCCTGAGTTTTCACATAGCTTATTTCCTTTTCCTGGAGGACTAGGGTGCCCTCTCCTGCTGAGAAGCCCACTGATACGATATGTGAAGGCAGCCTGGGAGGCAGGGGCTCCTCCTTAGTGCGGTCACAGGATCTGTGCAGAGTGGGGAGAGGGCCAGCTCCCGGCTCTCATGACCACGTTCATGTTTCCTATGCTGGCTGACGCTATGTGTGCATTTGTTCTTACGTCTACTCTCCCAGCCCCTCTCTGCCCACCCTGCTCTTCCCACGAGTTCTAAACAGAGTCTGCGACTTTGCTCCTACCTCTGGGGGCCAGTGGAGTTTAATTAAGGCTCCAGTTTAATTTAAGGCACAAAGCGGCCTGCCATCTAGGGGTCTCTGAGGAGAACTGGGACCTTAACCCCATTTAAAATGTATCCTGCAGACAGGTCCAGTTCATGGAAAGTCACCTCCTGCCTGATACTCCAGTCATTAATTACTGGCAAAGTAACTGACATATCAATGATAGACAGTGATAAAACCCTTTCCCTGATAGAGCCACCTTCCCAGAAAAGTCACCTGACTTGACTCCTGGCTCAGTCAAGGCTGAATGCTGCTGAACCCTTTAGGAAATTCATTGTCTACCACCTTGTTTAATGTTGAATTCTCACTGACATACTTTTATTCCTCTGAGAGCTTGATGGAATTTATGAGACCCCACCCCCACTCGCACCCCCCAGGCAACATAATCTCCTCAGGACCAGCAGCCCTGATGCCATGAGGACAGCATGTGTGTCCCATCCACACTTCACTAAAGGTGCAAACTGTGCCTTTGAGGCACCCCACAGTTCAGGAATCATGCCCCTTCCACATGGAATTACAGAGGGCTGCAAGTTTATCAAACTGTGTTCAGAGCCCTGTGTGTCTGTATACTGAGATTCAGCCAGGCTTCAGCCCTTCTCTTGGAAAATCTGGGGAGAAGGAGTCTGGAAGGACATAGGTAACAAGTATTTCCTTTGGAGGAGTTCAGTTGGCCATTTATGAATGGCTACATACAGATTTTGTGTTTTGGTCCAATTCCTTGAACATACCAAGAGTGCTTGCACCTCACTGCCTTTTCCCTTCTTGCCTCTGCCCAGAGTGTTTCTTCCCCCAAAGATCAGAACAGCGTGTACACTTCTCCTCCGGAGCTGGACCCCCATGCCACCGTGCCGGTGCTGCTTTCCTCCCCTGGCCATGCTATTGAAACTTTCAGCTCCTTTCCTAACCCCTGTATTTCTCATCTCACGGTCCCTTAGCCTTCTATATATCTAACATGGCACATATGTTCCTTACTTATCATGTTTCTGTTAATCTCCTCCACGAGCCTGAGCTCCACATGGGCACAGACGTTGGTCTGTTTCATCACCGCTGTACTCCCAGCACGTAGAACAGTGTGCCCTGTGCAGAGTAGGTATTTGTGCAGTGAATTAGCTCTACTTACGGAAATACCATAGTCTAGGCAAGGGACCTGCTCAGAGGCTAAAGAGGAGTTGAGAGCTGAAGAGCAACCACGTAGTCAAAAACTCACCCCAAGAGCGGGGCAGCCTGGAGGGAGGGTTGACTTAGCTCTGAACTAAGCTCATACCACCAAAGGCCAAAGATTTCCTTGGTCCCTGTGTCCCCTTATGGCTGATTTCTGCATAAGACGTTGGGGATATTTAGAGAAGAGAGAAAGCAGTGTCTTCTAAGCTCTGAAACCAGAGTTTGGTCTGCCAAGATGCACTTGAAGCTAAAATGTAGGCACCCTGCTTTTTATGTGCTCACTCCTCCTGGTACCAAGTGTTTTGGTTCTAAGGGCCAGACACGTTTTTAATCTTGAAAGTGTGAAAATCTGGCTTCCCTTGCCAAGTAGTTGTGAAAAAAAGATGAAATACTGTATGTGAACAAGCTTTTTTAGAAAATCAAAGAGAACTCTGAATTGTGAGGCATTCTCATCATTTCCCAAAGCTTGAACCATCCTTTTTCCCTCTGCAAGCTGCACTTAGCTGCACTTACTGTGGCCAGGAGGGAATCCAAGAAGTTGCCAGAAAAGACAGCGCCCGTGGAAAAGGATGTGCTGAGATGCAGGTTTGTTCCTGAGACAGTTTCATCCAGGCCACTCAGCTGTTCAATATAGTGAATATTAGAAGGATTTTCTGCAAGGAAAAAGAAGAAAAAAAGGAAAGATAGGCAGACAAACTGAAGAATATAGGACTGCCATACAAAGAAGGCCAAGGGGTGATCACTGAACAAAGAATTAGATGTCTACCCTGGGGTCAATGTGGGATCTATCCTTACTTCAGTGTCTATCTATCTATCTATCTATCTATCTATCTATCTATCTATCTATCTATATCTATCATCTATCCTTTTTCTTTCCAAGTATCTTCCCCCCCCAAACACATGTGTATACTTTTTGGGTACCTTCATCATCAAGGATATATCCTTGCACCCCCGGCCCAGCTCCTCCAAACAACTGTCCCCAACGTTACCTTTATATAATTTATCTTTCAAACCAGGACACTTTTGGAAGTAAAAGGAGATACTCTCAATAACTGCATTGGGAAAACAGGTATAAATGGGAACATCTGATCACTCCAGTTACAGACATTTTTCATAATACTATGCCATAGATACCCTGGTATTTACTTGGGCTTTTAAAGTTAGGTCCAGAATAAGTTAAAGCAGCACTTCTCAAAAATTTAATGTGCATATGAATCTCCTGGGGATGTTGTTACAACACAGATTCTGATTCACTGGGTCTAGGGGTGACAATGGAATTCTAGGAGTCCAGCAAGCTTCCAGATGCTGCTGATAAATGAACTCTGAGTAGCTGGGCTTAGAGAATCCTCCGAACTGGGGCTCATGTAGCAGTAGCCAAAGTAACCATTTGCATGTCTCTACTTGCCCCAGGCTGCAACTCAGATCCCTGGAGGAAGCCTCTGATGGGAATGCAACTGGTCATTGTTGGGAGTACAAACAGAAGCGCTGACTGCCTTTGTTCTAAGACTGTTGTTTCAAAAATGTTTAAGTAGAAAATAACATTGGAATATAGAGATAATATCTCCCACCAGAGCAAAGGGAATCATGCTTACTGCCCATTATAAAAGATTCTGGTTCCTGAAGCCCAGGGTTCTTCTCCTATAAAGTAATCCATGGTGGGTTTTGTATCATTTGGCCCTTCTCACGTCACCCTGTGGGAGGAAGGTCTTGGGCAAGCAGCACAAAATTGATGATACTCTGGCTATGGCCATTGCTTTGAGTAATAAGCTGTTCTTTATCTCTGACCCAGTGGTCTTATGTCTTCTGCCAGTGTCCATGAAACTGTGGCAGGTTGCCTTGTTGGTTTGTAAGTAGCATAAGGTCTTACGTTCATCCTTCACAGTTCTTGACAGTCATATTATAGATCAAACCAAATCTACTGGGCATACGATGCAGAATACATTCTTAACTAAGATTGGATTATTCTTTAATTCTTTAAATTACTCTATGTTTTTATAAAAGGTGAGAAATGCATGATAATATCAACCCACATTTTTTATGCACATGTATTTTTTTCTCCTTGCATTGCCAACCCACAACACGTTCACATACCCCAGGAGCCCTTGTCCAAATCTTGCTGTGTCATCTTAAACTATTGGCTTCCACTTTCCTAGACATTTTCCTGCATGCCACGTTACATTCTGTACCAAAGTGCTGGCAGTCAGACTTACAGTTCTCATGTCATCATGACCCTTTCCAGCCAGCCAAAGAACAAAAAATTGAGTGAGCTGACAGATGATTTGTTAGACTAATTTGACAAGGGCTGCCTGGTGCCAGCAAGTCTTTAGTTGAACCAAGCTCTGAATCCCTGGAGAGTGACCAGATGTACTTTGGGGCCAGTGAGAAGCTGGCTGGTCCCCTCCTGACCACTCCAACTTACATCACAGTCTTCTAATCAACGTCCTCAGTGTATATGCACCTTGGGTTAAACATGGTTCAAAAGGACAGAAAAATAAAAATAAAAATAAAATGCAAATAAAAACTGTGGCTGACAGCTTCAGGTTCTAATCTGTGTTAAAGACACCATTCCCCTTTTTCGTATCTTCCCCTTTTCTCATCAATTATTGTCAGTATTAAATCCCAGTGTGTCCCCTGTTGTCTCCCAGACATATCCCCAAATGCACACAGGCACCCTCCATGCCTTTGGCACCCCTCTTTCTTCAGAGCTCCTCACATCTAGGTAAGTCTCATATGTGTGCATTTTCCATTAAGGTGTTAGTGAGAGATAACAGCTTGTTCTGATATTTCTGCATGGAGTGTTTCCATTTTAGAAGAGCACCACTCAGGGCCAGGATTAAGAAGACACAAGGGAGACACCTCGGACACAAGATTTAAGGACCCCAGGAGTGAGTGCCTCCTTAACATACGAATCCTGAGTGCCTCATTTGTGTCACCCTAATCCCAGTCCTGGTAGCACTACAGGAAAGGAAGCTGCCTGATTTAAAGTCCCATGATGGGTAGCTAAATGAATATAGGGAGATCCTTCACAGCCATCCTCAAACCCACGGCCCCTCCCACAGATTTCCTCCAAACAAGACTGAGCCAGTTCTTAGTCTCCCTTTCCTGATAACTGAACAAGAGGAGGAGGCAGATGTTATTCCTGCACCCTGACACCCAGATATACCAGGCTATGCGTGATGATGTCACCAGTGAGATAAAAACCCAATGTAATGTCCGGTCAAACACCTAACGTTTTTCTGGGCCCCATTCTGATTCCTCAGTCCTTTGACTGTGGATTCTAAAAAGAACCTTAGGACATCAATTATGGATGACAAAGATTTCTCCTTTGCATTTTGTCCTTGAAACACAACTCACTCAGTTCGGTGAGGATGGGGATTCTTCGGCATTTTGTTTTCTCAGAAAATCTGGAGTACTCTGAAGTAATTTCTGTGGACACAGACAACAGCAAAGAAGAAAGACAGCTTACGAAACTTGGCAAGGGTGGAGAAGCACACCATGTAAATTGGCGCTTCATCTTAAAAAAATTTTTTTATTAATAATAATTTTTTATTATGTGAGTCACCATACAGTACATCCCTAGTTTTTGATGTAAAGTTCCATGATTCATTACTTGAGTATAACACCCAGTGCACCATGCAATACATGCCCTCCTTAATACCCATCACTGGCCTATCCCATCTCCACCCCCCCTCCCCTCTGAAGCCCTCAGTTTGTTTCCCAGAGTCCATAGTCTCTTGTGGTTCATTGCCCCTCTGTTTAACCCCCCTTCATTCTTCCCTTCCTTCTCCTACCAATCTCCCTGCTATTTCTTATGTTCCATAAATGAGTGAAACCATATGATAATTGTCTTTCTCTGCTTGACTTATTTCACTTAGCATAATCTCCTCCAGTCCTGTCCATGTTGCTGCAAATGTTGGGTAGTCGTTCTTTCTGATGGCTGAGAAATATTCCATTGTATATATGGACAACATCTTCTTTATCCATTCGTCTGTTGAAGGGCATCTTGGCTCCTTCCACAGTTTAGCTGTTGTGGACAGTACTGCTATGAACATTGGGGTGCATATGGCCCTCGGTGCTTCATCTTAACAAAGTTACTCTCATGTCCAAATTGTTGTTTTTTTCTATATTTTAAGGGGAAAAATTGGGGCCTCCTCAGCATCTCTGTTTGAGAAGTGGTGTGTGTGTATGTGTGTGTTTGTGTGTGTGTATGTGTGTGTGTGTGTGTGTGTGTTTTAAATGGCACTTCAAGTGAACTATAAAAAAGGCAAAACTCAGCCAGTGGTTGCTTATTGACCACATTAGATGATTATTCTCCGTGGAGTGGCAGTGCTGGGTGATGTCACAGGCAAGCAGTGCCTGAATCCACATCCATTTGTTTGCAGAATTTTCAGGAAACCATGAATAAATGGGGGGGGGAGGGGCTGCTCCACCAGTGCTTCTGGAGACACTACAACTGGTTTCTGACTCTTAGTGCTCTTGGCCTCTTGGAAGTGTTCTCTGGGTATTCAGGTGCACATGAAGCACTGCTCATGTCTTCTTTCTTCTTCTACAGAATTGGCTGCCCCCCACCCCTGGTTGGCCTGCCTCAATCCTGAATGCTTTGGGAGTTCCTTAAAGATGGGCAGGGTGTCACTTGGAGCCTCTGAGCTTTGCTTTCAGTTTACAGACAGCATTCCCTCCTGAGTGAGGAGGTAAAGCCCTTCACTTTCCTCTGCGAGCCTCGACTCCACAAGATAGCGATGTCTAGCACCAGCCTGAAACACAGTGCTACCATGCAGGGAACCATGGACAGGTTCAAAACCAGGCAAAACACCAGAGTTTTGGTCTCTAAGCTAAACTAAAAAAATGTAAAGAATGAAAAGGGAAGAAAGAAATGGGGAGCTGGGGTCCACTTAAAAAAGAAACATTCACATAATGATCTCTTCAGAAGTGATGCCTTAAAACTGTTGGTTACCTTTCTTGA
The DNA here is from genome assembly GCF_002007445.2 of Ailuropoda melanoleuca. NCBI lineage: Eukaryota > Metazoa > Chordata > Mammalia > Carnivora > Ursidae > Ailuropoda > Ailuropoda melanoleuca. The sequence goes on from NC_048235.1 coordinate 35,244,366, forward strand.
ACATTTCTGAGAATGCTATGTAACATGGACACACTACTGTGAAAGGCAAAAATTCTACTTATAATTAAAATTCCCTGCTGTCCTGGAAGACGCTTTGCTGTTTACTGAGCCAGGCACATGGGAGGGGACGGAGTGAGATTGCGAGTGAATGGAGATGAGAGTGGTGGTAAGATAGGCTGACAGACAGACAACAGGAGGGCTGCTGAGAAGGGGACAGGGGAAAAGAAATGACCCAGAAGGAGATTTTTTTTTTCAGAGGGAATGCTATATATTACAATATTTACCAGCTTCTCCATCTCCCCAAGACGTTCGGTAAAAGAGGCACTTCTTGTTAATGCAGAGTAGAGCTGAATATATTTCTGAGAGCTGCTTAAATTCGGAGTCATGCTTCAAGGTGGATTCAGGGTAAAACTTCATGCTCCACAGGAAGGTCCCAACATATTTGGTTTATAGTTAGAACTGGCAAGGGCCTTAGGAATTTAGTAAACCTTCCAACTTCAGGTTGGGAGGTGGAAGACCAGAGGGCTAACCTTGTTCAGACAGCTATTTAAGAGGAAGGCTATATCATGGCTAGAGATCAGATATTCTAACTCCTTGATAAATCTTATTTGTAATAAGATCTGAATACCTTCCAACTGTTTTACCTAAAAAAAAGTCTCTGGGATTTCCATAATGCAGGAAGATTGGGGGAGCTAAGATTTACTTTATTCTCAGAACTGTGTAAGATGTTTTCTCTGCTCTATGCATCTTTCCTTCTTTCTTCCTTCTGCCAATATTTAAAGAAAGTCTTTTCCATGCTAGGACTGTGCAGAGTCCCTGTCCCAGTGGCAGTCTATGTGATGCAAATATGAAATATTTTCAGACAGTGATAAGTACTGTGGAAAAACCTAACTTTTAGGGGCCAATGACTCAGATGAGGGAAGGTGACTTTGGATAGGGTCTGAAGAGAGTCCTCTCTGTTGTTGGAATGGAGTCCTGGGGGGTGAAGAGCTACCCAGGCAGAGGGAATGGGATAAGGGATCCAAGGAAGGAAAGAACCAGTATAAACAGGATGAAGTAGGAAAAATTCAAACTCCCTACTGGCCTGCAAGATCCCAATGTGATTTTCCTATAATTGTCATGGGTCACGTTATAAGGTTTAAAGTAGGGTGACATTATCTACTAAATATTTATAAAAGATCCTTCTGGCTGCTGTGAGCAGTAGAAACTACAGACAGATCAGAATTTTACTATAGTCATATCAAATCTGTGAATTCAGTATAGATAGATTACTTCGATCTCAAATGTTCTTATTGGGGGTAGACTCATATATAACACTTGAAATAACTGCTTTGGATAGCAGCTGAAGGATGGCAACTGAATTTCTGCCTTAATTCTATCTTGTCTTGTAGAGCAATGGTTAATTTGAATATGTGACAGATCATAGCCTGGGTATATTTTACTAATGTCAATATTTTTGCTACCTAATAGTACATAGTCTTATACCTGAAATCTTCCAGTCTGGCAGGGTGTTATTACAAAAGATTGCTTAATTGTAGATTACTACTGTACATTTAAATTTCAGTAGCATATTAAGTTGTCAGACTTAATTGCTGTTATATGTTTAGATTATGCCACAGATTATTTAGTTCAGTACCTAGGTTTGCCAACCTGTCCTCCCTGTGACATGACAGGGCAGCAATTAGAGCGTCACTGGAAAACCTAAAGTTTCCCATGGAAATGTCCAGGAGGGCTGGCATTCTTACAGATCTTTCGAGAGTCCTCACTCTGCTGTCCCCAACCCACAACATCTCTTGGTGAATCACTGTATGGAATAACCTTGGTGGTCCAAGTTGCCCTTCATATATAAGTTTATCGTGACTGAAGATGTGGGAAAGCCCACTGATCCCACAAAGGTCTTACCAGATATGCAAGGGCAAGGTTTCCGATCTTGGTACTATTAACATTTGCGGCCCAAAAGTTTGTTTTTTTGTTTGTTTGAAACTATGTGGGGCTGTCCTGTGCACTGTAGGACGTCTACCAACATCTCTGACCTCTACTGATTAGCTGCCAATAGCATCCCCTCAAGTTGTGACAACCAAAATTGTCTCCAGACATTGTCAGATGACCTCTGAGGGCAAAATTGTCCCTGGTTGATAAGCACTGTCCTAGAGGAAGGGAAAGCGAACTGCCCATTGGCTAGTCTTAGGTTGGTGCTCAGCATGCAAGATGTTCCCTGCCTCCTAGCAGAATTGCACAATCCTTTATACTGTCAGTTCTTAGGAAGCATGTATTCCCACTGCCACTTCTTAAGGATGGTACAAAAGGAGTATTAACATGAAATGGGAAGAATGGTTAAGAGAACCAAACAGGCTGTCTGAGGATTGGGAATTTCTATATATAAACTCCAGGTAGATTCCTACAATGCCAGAGTAATTGATGAAATTTCTGAGTAATGATCCTTTGCTCTTCATGAGTTCATAATGTGACTTCGCTGATGCTATGGAGCCAGAGAAGCAGACTCTATGACTTTTGTCAGGTGGTACAGTAGAGCCTGACTGGATCTGCATTTCCTGGTTACACAAATGGGTGTGACGATATCCATAAAAGAAATGGTGCAAGGCCTACACAATACATTTTTCTCTAAACTTTCACTTTTATCTTTGGGGAAAGCACCTACTCATACTTCATAATGATTGAAATACTTTGATATTCCTTCATTTTCTTCTGCCTCCTTTCCAATTCTTCCCCCCCCTTCCTTTACCTTCTTCTACCAATTCATCTTTCTCCTTTCAGGGAAACCTTTCAACCTATAATAAGAATACATGGTACGTGATGCAAGTACAACATTGTTTTGTTGAATTAATAAATAAATGAAAGGATTAAAATTACTAGATATAAAGGAAACCAGAATTAAATTCACAGGTTTCTATCTTTCTAGCCTATATGAGATGTGAAACTTAAGTAAAACAATAGGAAGGACAAGTCACCCAGATGATTAACTAGATGGCCAATGTCAGTTTACCCCAGGCTTATGTTATGTGAGCATTTTCATTTGTATATTGATGATATTGCCTTTAAAGTGAATACTTCTTCTCTGTCCAATCATAGAAAGATGTAAGCATGGTGTACTTACACACACACATACTCACACACATATCTTGTGTAGATCTGTGTGCTAACTGCTAAGCTAAGGATTTATTGGCAGAACACAACAGCATTTTTAGATTTGTTCAGCAGTGATATGGCTCATACCTCCTTAGTCCGGATTTTCATGACAATTTGCTATTCATAAAGTGCTTTGTTATTAGTCTGCTTTGCAAAACACCCTGAAACTCTGGGTGGCAAATGGGCTTTCACTGCTTAGGAAGGGTGTCTCGAGAAGCTGGCTCAGTTCACCTACCAAAGATTAGGCTAGATTACTCACTCACTCTTTTGGCCCAAGAACCTTCTATTTTCTTACCTAGCAACAGTGGCCTAGGAGTTAGAGTTCTTTCGGTTCCCTAATTTGATCCATGCACATTTTTATCCACAACCATAATCATGAAAGCCTTGCAATTCCTGTGATGTCTGACCACTCCAAGTTCCATGCACAGTGGAACAGCTGTGCTCAGCAGCTGCACGGCCAGAGGACTGAGTTCCTGATCCTGAGGATCAACATCCCCAAGGGAAATGGCTGGATGGAGGGGACCCCAACGATGATTTACTTTTATTTTTTGAGTTGAAAATCTGTTTTAGATACAGAAAATTCTCCACTAATAGTACTTTCATATTAGGTTGAATGTCTAGTAGTCAATTTTAGAAATAGATTAATATATGTCTTTTCCTATTTGGGGGGAGAAGGGAAACCACAATTTTTAGTGGGAATTTACCTCAAACACTTGGGTACAGGGAAATGTGTGGCTTACTGGCTCATTTGCTTCAATTCATTAGGTATGTGGAAAGCATTTAAGTGACCATAATTGTACTAGGCACTAAGAGGAATACAAAGGAGGAAAAGACTTGATCTCCGTCCTGAATAGATCCTGCGTCTCACCATCTCTTTCCAATCGGAAGCATTAATATGACATTTTTAGTCTATGGAAGCTGGAAGAGACCACAGAGATAGTCTTCTAAAGTTCATAAATTGAAAGCATCTTAAAAGAGTAAAAGAGAATTACACTTCATTCTCTCAGACATAAAACTAGGAACAGTAGTCGAACATCTCTAAGATCCAATGAGAACGATACTACTGCTACTACTAAATATTATTAATTATAATAATATGCCAATTTCTATCTTAACTAATATTTAGTTAATAACAAAAGCAGGACTAAAAATTCAGTGATTTTTCTTAAAATGGGAAAACAGTGTTACATGCATTCCATTTAGAAGATAGAAATAGGTTTTCATTTGACTTAGGATTACCAAGGACTTAACTCTCTGCTACTTCTTTTGCAGGACTCTCATAGTTGGGAGGGGTCTTTGAGGATATCTGGTCCAGCCCCTCCTCCTCCCCATGATCAAAGCACTTCAGAGAGGAGTTAATTCTCTTTCCTTATTCCATTCTCTCTAGCCTTCTCCTATCAGGAAGTTGTTCTTACGTGATTCTTCAGGTGTCTGGGCAGAGCAGCTAATCCTCAGTGATCCGATGTTGAGTGTGGCCATGATGGTCTCTGTGTCTACCAAAGCTGGGTTGCTTGATGCCTTGGATGAGGAGGATAAAACAGCACACATGCAACATTCCTCTATGTTGGCTGCACGGAGGTCTTCAGGAAAGAGTGCAGATCCCTAATGAGAAAAAACCCAGTAGAGGAGGGACTTCTCAGATGGAGGAATTTTATGGCATGGTTCATGGTGATAGCTCTTTGTGGGTGATGCAATTTTTGAGGCAAAGCCTCTCCAGCCTTCTCTGACTTGGTTTTAAGACTTAGGTTCCTGATATCTGAACACATGTAGACTCATTGATCATTAATATCTTAGTGTGACTAAATTTCACAGACCCTTTCCTGAGAGCAAGTCTGGATGAGCCAGAGGAGGGTGCAGAGGGAGGAGTTTACATACATTCAGATGATTCAAGTGGGAGAAGTAAAGTAGGGATAACAGTAGGGGTAGAAAGAAACATTCAGAGAAAGGGTAAGTTATGGGTCTAAAGGCAAATTTTGCCCCACAATTTTGTATGCTGCTGACCTATCCTATACCCTCTGGCTTAACTAGCATAGTCGTGGTTGCTTTGTTCCCAATTTGATGGAGAAATAGGAATAGATCTTGTCCTGCCTTCAGGTAGCTTAGATTTGAAAACCAGTAATTCTAACGCTAGCTGGACCTAGATATTTCTGGTCCTTTCCCCGTTTTCCTTTCTACGGCTTAGAGTAAGGATACAGTGCACAGAACTTTATGGTAGCTTTTTAAAAAAGCAAATGAAATTTGCTCCTTGTGAGAACCATTTTTGAAATTTGAACAATATTACACATTACCAGCATTATTTCATGAAAAAATTACATGCTTTGGGAGCATTTCACGCTGTACAAACTTTTTTTTAAATCCAGGGTAATAGTGGCATACATGGCATACAGGTATATAAAGGTTCAGAGAAAATACAATTACAACTATAATGCCCCATATGCATAATGGATCCATTTCTCAGAAATGTAAACATAATTCATCCTTCCCATACATCTAACAAGGACCATGTGGCATTACGTGTTCCATAAAAGATGTGTCTTCAGAAAAGATGAGAAAGTCAGAGCACAAAGGCTAGCTAGTATCAGTTTAGCTGTGAACATTAAGTCAGAATCAGATTCAGAAATAAGGAGAAACTCTTATTTATATTAAAGACCATAAAATATGATTCTAAACATAAAACACAAAATGTAGTGGCCCTTGGGCATAAACTCAGAAGCCACAATGTCTAGATTTAAATCCTTGTTCTGCTACCTACCTGCTGTGTAAACTTGGACGGGCTACCTACTCTCTCTGCACGCCCAAAGTTCAACACCTTTAAAATCTACCCCATAGAATTATTTTGAGGGTTAAATGAGTTAATATATGTTAAACGCTTAGAATAATTTTTGATACCAGTAAGCATTACATAACTACAAGCTACTGTTTTATTATTATTAATGCTAGTACCATTAGTGTTTCTATCATTATAAATATTCACTATCTATAATGTGACACTTACAGGTAGAATGTATATCCGGGGAAAATTCTGCAGAAATAGCCATTCTCTCTTCAGGTAATCCAGAGACCCAATGAACACAATGTCCTTCAACTCTGGCCGTGTATAGTTGCTCGCTCTCAGGGGCATTACAAAATTCCGAAGCCCCATCAGTGTTGAGGTCGCATCTCCAAAGACGCATGCTACTACATGGTTCCGAAACTCATGTTTTGACTTGTCCATTCGTTTCTAAGCATAAGCATGCCAGAGTCTGGTCAGTTTTAACAACAAGCTGAGAGTCTCTCAAAGAGGGCTCTGTCCCCTCGTCCCCACTCTTCCAGGTACATCCATAGGAGGGCTTTCATAAGGGTAATGAAATTCTGCAAACTGCTCATAAAATGGAATTTACCTACCATGAGGCAATTATACTTTTTATCTTTTTGTGGAGTTCCTTCTTACTCCACTTTTTAAAGTCTTTTATTAGCATGGAGTGCGTCAATTAAAACTCAGATCAGTATCATTCCTCAAGGTGTGAAACCGCAGAACCAAATGGGAAGCACATCTTTTACTTTCATTACATGGTTTTGGCCTTGTTTGTGCTGTAGTAAGACTCAATGAAAAACTACAAATTCCATTGCTAAATTTATGCCTTCAAGTGAGTCCTGAAAATCACATCAAGTTGTACAACATGGTGCAGTTTTCGGTGGATTTTCATACATATAAAAATACCTATTAGTTTGGAACATATGAAATTGCCTTTTTATGAGTCAAAAATGGTTGAATATTGGTAACTTCATATGGTTCAACCTAACATACCAAACTCATTTAACAGATGCTTTTTAGAGTTGAGGAAATTCACTGTGCAAAGTGCAGAAAAGAAATGAAAAGGTCACAAAAATGCCATTTGAACCCAAACATTCAAACATATCACATACTACCATCAGCATCACCGATTATTAATATTGCCTCTATATCTCCAAGTTGAAAGTAATCATATACATGAAAAATATTTAGATGAGATTTCCCACATTCACAGAGACTTTCAAGAGTGATAAATGTAACTTAAAAAAAGGGAGAGAGAGAGATGATATTCCTGTAGGAAACTCATTGCAAGCCTTTGTCTGATTTCTTCCAGGGAATGAGTCAGTGTCTTCTCTCGTGGCTCTGGAATGGGCTAGAAAGAGCACTGGATCTGGAGGAAGACCTGATTCTGTATTCTGTTGGATGACTGTGAACAAGCTAGCCTACCCTCTGACCCTCAATTTCTTTAAGTTTGAATGGTTTAAAAAAATAAAAGATAATTCTGTTAAATTAAATAATATATCGAAAGTACTCATTAGCTGTTGTTCAATGCCTGTTAATCAACTCTGAATCTTGTTGAATTCCTAGAGTTTCAGAGGAGGACTCTTGGAAGCTGGTAGAGAACAGGTTAAATGCATGTAGAAGCACTTCATACATGAGTGTGGTCTATATTCCTCAGCACACGGAGACTCAGAATACTTCAAATGGATACGTCATCCTGCCCTATGCCATCTTTAGCAGGGTTAGATGACAAGCTTCTGTGAAACAGGGAGTGATAAAATCTAACAAGATAAATAAGTAACATCTGACAGCTCCACAATTAGTTTGTCAAATTAGCATATACTAGGAAATACTCCCTTTTCAAAGGGAATTGCCCTGTAAGGGGAAATAAAGCCACTTGTCTGGAGAGTGATGTGAATCTTAACCAAATCTATTAAATAATTGTCTCTAGCTAATCCGATTAGTTTTAACTTGAATAATGAAGCCTCTAACGGTATTTAATGTAACATGCCTGAAGTCCAACGATTGCTCTTCTGAGTAGAACTAAACAATTAGAAACAAGATACATGGCAGAGTGCATTAATGGGCACAGCCAGAGATGCAATTTGCAATTTGTCCAAGGAACTGTGGCACAAAACTGTCTCCCAATTGAGAAAGATGGTGGCTTTTGGAGGAAGGGGAGGATGCAGTGTTTGTTCAAAGTAACTTAAATCGAGCACTTCCACTTGACCCTTCTGCAAATGAAACCAAATTCAAAGCCTCCCTGAATTCTGCAATATGGACATTTTCCCTCTATGGTCACAAGTTTCAAAACCCTTAGAATTTCTTAAACTAGAAGCCCTTCTAAACTTATCAAAAGACTCAGCTGGTGTTCTGAACTACATTCCACATCAAGTAACATAAAGGAGATATCGATCACAGCAACCTGTCCGTGTGCTTCAGAAATATGGTATAATAAAACATCTGCTATTTCTATTTCTTGGTCTCTTGGATGCCTCCATCTACAACCAACTTCTCAGCCTTTCTAAAGATTTCCCTCCCACTGAAAACATGTTTAGCTTTCTGCTCAATGGAATTTATTTTGCTTAGTTTAGGAGAAGACATAATTGCTAAAGTGGTGAATTTCAGCAGCAACCCTAATAGTTTTCTAGTTGATATGACAGCTCTGACAATTTTATGCTTCTGATCAAATGACTGATCATGCTTTTACAAAAATTGGGACATATTCTTTCAGGACACTGGTACCAAGACACAAGGATTATGTGTGTATGTGTTTAACAGAAAAAAAAAAAAAAGAGAACGGAACTACTTTTGGGAAGCAAGAAAAAAAATAATTATCAATTAGTCACAGTTGAAAAAATTATATAGGGTTCATACAACAAACAATCACTTTGATTATATTTACGAACTACTGCTTGCAAGGTAAACCAGTGAGATTATGCTTGAGTTGCTAACCCTGGAAAATGAGAATAGATGGGGACCTGGAAATCAGGTGTCAGAGCCTGGGTTAGGATACAGAATTTTTACATTTTAGTTGCTGGCATTTCAGTAAATTGAGTTAGTTTGTTTCCTTGAGAGAACAAAGATAGAGGCAGGATTCTAATATCTATTAGGATTCACCTATGTTGTGCATCCAGGGTATACATTCTTGACTAATGTGTTAAGTGTAAGTACAGCCCCCTTGAAAAGAAACCACTATAGAAAATCCAAACTGTAAAACCAATAGTTAGGAAAATATTTACTTTAAAAAAAAAAAGGCTTCAGAGTTCTTGTAAATGGTTTCCCTGGTGCATTTAAATTAATTAGATTTACTAGCAAAACAGCAATGTGTCAGGAGAACATTATTCTAAATAACTGACCCAGCTAAACTGTGAAAGGGGGGAAGAAGGAACAATCTGATCTAATTGTTTCAAATCCCAGCATATTACCTACACGGTCTTTGTCAAATGCCACATCTGTTACCCTGCATACCATTCAGGCTGGTGAGGAATGTGGTCTTCCTTTGAAATTCACAGTTTACAAAGAGAAATGGCAAGTGCTTATAACTAGTGCAAGGACGTTATTTATCCTAGGTGTAGCTTTATCTTATTTGAGATTTGGTACAGGATCACCTACCAGAATCACACTGTCCAGAGGGATTGCTTTGCACCAGTGAAACATGCCGCTGCTATCGAGCTGGTCAGAATCTTGTTCTGTTTCATACAGAAAAGTCCTAAGTAGGGAGAATGGAGAGTTAGCTGAGAACATCTGCGGCACTGGTGTAACAAAGCCAAGATGTCGAACTCACTAGAACCTTGAGCCCAAAGCGCAGAATAACATAAGGAGAATAATCTTGGGTCTGTGAGACTCCAGAATAAATATTCATGTCTGAAAGACACCAAGAGCTGAATGTCCAGGGCATATCATAGCTGAAGACATACTGAGCACCTTGTGTGTGTGTGTGCACATGTGTGTATGTGCATGCGTGTGCATTTAGCAGACCTATCAAGCTCTCCTTTTACCTTACGCTATATGTGCCTTGAAGGTAGTTATTTTTGCTCTTGATTCTGCTACTTTGGTGATGCTGCTATTGCTTGGGAGAAATCATGGGAGGTGTTTTGGGCACCTGAAGATAGAATTTAAAAGGCTGTGAGATTGAGTCATGAATGGTATCTCTCTCCTTGGCTTGTTTTCCTCCCCTCTCCTTTCCCTATCTTTTTGTATGAATCTCTGTTGAAACATCCTTCCTTATTACATGCGTTTTGTAGTCTTTACAGCTTCCGTCACTGGCCTGCATTTGACTAAACTCTGCTCCAATCTTGGTTTAAGTCTTAGCAAAGCCCCCCACGTGATCACCCCACACTGCAGTTGGGTACAATGCTAGTTGTGTAATAGAATATATTCAACCACCCACAGGGCTAGATGATCTTGGAAAAAATCCCATCGTATCTGAAGGAATGCATATTTCCTCGATAGAGAAGAGAGGAAACCCTTTTAGAAGCACAGAAAGTTTAGAGTCTGGACCTATTTGAGTCAGGAGAATCAAGGCTTAGTCTGCAGAAACCACCTCAAAATTCCAGGGGCTGAACATAACACAAGTTCTCACTCACACTACATATATTCCTCAGGTGAACAGGTTCCTGTGCTCCACACAGCCACTCAGAGCCAGAGGGGTCCAGAGGCCGTACCATCTTAGAGTCACACACCCAGAATACGTATCCTCCTGCATTAAGGCAAGGGAAGAGAAAGGGACTGGAGAAGCAAGCCTGGGCTTTTAACTGCCATGGCCCAACGTGACACACATTTTTGATCACATTTCATTGACCAAAACTAGTCACATGCCTCCTGCTAACTTTACGGGGGTTGAAGAACATGGGAAGTGACTGAAATATTAGTGACCATTTCCGTCTCTACCAGATTTTAAAGACCACTCCTTGTTTTATGGATAAAAGTCAAAGAGCTAACAAATGGTAAAGCTGGAATTTGAATAGAATGCTGAGGTTGAGATTATGATGCTCAGAAGATCCAATTTTCCTTTCCTTCTTTAGCAGATGGGCAGCCAGATGGGGCCACATGACTAGTTCTGACCAATGAAATGGGAGAAGTTATGGCTGATGTAGGGACAAGCTCCCGTGTGACTCTGCAGGTTTGCTCCTGACCTGCTGTAGTGATGACCAGCCTGAGAACATGAGTGCCTGCGTACAGCAGAGTGCCCTGGCCTCAGTGACCTGTGTCAGACATGTAACATGAAAAAGAAAGACACCTTTGCTGTGCTAAGTCACTGAGATTTCATGGTTGTTACCACAACATCCATCCATCCTATTTTCACAGAAATGCCTATTCTAAAAAACACGTTGCATGAAATATCAGTAACTGAAGAAGCAGTGAGGAAATGTTTTTTGTAGTCAAATAAAGTTTGAGAAAAATGTCCCCTCTTTGAGATTCACATCGAATTTTAGTGTTATGAAAGGTTCAGAAAAGTCGTACAAAAAAGAAACCCTTTAAGGTTTGTATAATCCAGTGTTTTACACACTTACTTGACCACACACATTTACCATTTACTTATTCATTTATTTATTCAAAGATATGTGTTACTATCTCTTGAAACATCTTTTGGGACATACTGTACAATGTCACACTGTAGGTTCAGCTGTGGTAATCAGTATGTTATGACAGCACTCTCCTGCGAGATTTTACTATATGTCCTGGGGAAAATGCAAAATATTGTGCTCTGTGCTACAGGGTGAGGTTTTTTTTTTTTTCTTTCTGTGAATTAATACAGCTTGTTATTCAACACCTGGCCCAAAGTCTCAGACTCTAAGATAATACCAAGCAATTTTGATCTCTTTAACTGAGTCANAGGGGGGAAGAAGGAACAATCTGATCTAATTGTTTCAAATCCCAGCATATTACCTACACGGTCTTTGTCAAATGCCACATCTGTTACCCTGCATACCATTCAGGCTGGTGAGGAATGTGGTCTTCCTTTGAAATTCACAGTTTACAAAGAGAAATGGCAAGTGCTTATAACTAGTGCAAGGACGTTATTTATCCTAGGTGTAGCTTTATCTTATTTGAGATTTGGTACAGGATCACCTACCAGAATCACACTGTCCAGAGGGATTGCTTTGCACCAGTGAAACATGCCGCTGCTATCGAGCTGGTCAGAATCTTGTTCTGTTTCATACAGAAAAGTCCTAAGTAGGGAGAATGGAGAGTTAGCTGAGAACATCTGCGGCACTGGTGTAACAAAGCCAAGATGTCGAACTCACTAGAACCTTGAGCCCAAAGCGCAGAATAACATAAGGAGAATAATCTTGGGTCTGTGAGACTCCAGAATAAATATTCATGTCTGAAAGACACCAAGAGCTGAATGTCCAGGGCATATCATAGCTGAAGACATACTGAGCACCTTGTGTGTGTGTGTGCACATGTGTGTATGTGCATGCGTGTGCATTTAGCAGACCTATCAAGCTCTCCTTTTACCTTACGCTATATGTGCCTTGAAGGTAGTTATTTTTGCTCTTGATTTTGCTACTTTGGTGATGCTGCTATTGCTTGGGAGAAATCATGGGAGGTGTTTTGGGCACCTGAAGATAGAATTTAAAAGGCTGTGAGATTGAGTCATGAATGGTATCTCTCTCCTTGCCTTGTTTTCCTCTCCTCTCCTTTCCCTATCTTTTTGTATGAATCTCTGTCGAAACATCCTTCCTTATTACATGCGTTTTGTAGTCTTTACAGCTTCCGTCACTGGCCTGCATTTGACTAAACTCTGCTCCAATCTTGGTTTAAGTCTTAGCAAAGCCCCCCACGTGATCACCCCACACTGCAGTTGGGTACAATGCTAGTTGTGTAATAGAATATATTCAACCACCCACAGGGCTAGATGATCTTGGAAAAAATCCCATCGTATCTGAAGGAATGCATATTTCCTCGATAGAGAAGAGAGGAAACCCTTTTAGAAGCACAGAAAGTTTAGAGTCTGGACCTATTTGAGTCAGGAGAATCAAGGCTTAGTCTGCAGAAACCACCTCAAAATTCCAGGGGCTGAACATAACACAAGTTCTCACTCACACTACATATATTCCTCAGGTGAACAGGTTCCTGTGCTCCACACAGCCACTCAGAGCCAGAGGGGTCCAGAGGCCGTACCATCTTAGAGTCACACACCCAGAATACGTATCCTCCTGCATTAAGGCAAGGGAAGAGAAAGGGACTGGAGAAGCAAGCCTGGGCTTTTAACTGCCATGGCCCAACGTGACACACATTTTTGATCACATTTCATTGACCAAAACTAGTCACATGCCTCCTGCTAACTTTACGGGGGTTGAAGAACATGGGAAGTGACTGAAATATTAGTGACCATTTCCGTCTCTACCAGATTTTAAAGACCACTCCTTGTTTTATGGATAAAAGTCAAAGAGCTAACAAATGGTAAAGCTGGAATTTGAATAGAATGCTGAGGTTGAGATTATGATGCTCAGAAGATCCAATTTTCCTTTCCTTCTTTAGCAGATGGGCAGCCAGATGGGGCCACATGACTAGTTCTGACCAATGAAATGGGAGAAGTTATGGCTGATGTAGGGACAAGCTCCCGTGTGACTCTGCAGGTTTGCTCCTGACCTGCTGTAGTGATGACCAGCCTGAGAACATGAGTGCCTGCGTACAGCAGAGTGCCCTGGCCTCAGTGACCTGTGTCAGACATGTAACATGAAAAAGAAAGACACCTTTGCTGTGCTAAGTCACTGAGATTTCATGGTTGTTACCACAACATCCATCCATCCTATTTTCACAGAAATGCCTATTCTAAAAAACACGTTGCATGAAATATCAGTAACTGAAGAAGCAGTGAGGAAATGTTTTTTGTAGTCAAATAAAGTTTGAGAAAAATGTCCCCTCTTTGAGATTCACATCAAATTTTAGTGTTATGAAAGGTTCAGAAAAGTCGTACAAAAAAGAAACCCTTTAAGGTTTGTATAATCCAGTGTTTTACACACTTACTTGACCACACACATTTACCATTTACTTATTCATTTATTTATTCAAAGATATGTGTTACTATCTCTTGAAACATCTNCTGTGCTAAGTCACTGAGATTTCATGGTTGTTACCACAACATCCATCCATCCTATTTTCACAGAAATGCCTATTCTAAAAAACACGTTGCATGAAATATCAGTAACTGAAGAAGCAGTGAGGAAATGTTTTTTGTAGTCAAATAAAGTTTGAGAAAAATGTCCCCTCTTTGAGATTCACATCGAATTTTAGTGTTATGAAAGGTTCAGAAAAGTCGTACAAAAAAGAAACCCTTTAAGGTTTGTATAATCCAGTGTTTTACACACTTACTTGACCACACACATTTACCATTTACTTATTCATTTATTTATTCAAAGATATGTGTTACTATCTCTTGAAACATCTTTTGGGACATACTGTACAATGTCACACTGTAGGTTCAGCTGTGGTAATCAGTATGTTATGACAGCACTCTCCTGCGAGATTTTACTATATGTCCTGGGGAAAATGCAAAATATTGTGCTCTGTGCTACAGGGTGAGGTTTTTTTTTTTTTCTTTCTGTGAATTAATACAGCTTGTTATTCAACACCTGGCCCAAAGTCTCAGACTCTAAGATAATACCAAGCAATTTTGATCTCTTTAACTGAGTCAGTTTCTAAATTACTATCTTAAGTCATAATTTTTTCAGACAAAGGAATTTAAGATTGTCAGCTTAAAAGTGTCAGACTTAAAGTAATGGGGTAGAGAGAGGACCCAGAGAAGCTGACATGAGAGAAGGGTTTGGAAAGTTAAGAGCTTATTGCTAATGAGATTGGCCAAGGCCGAGATGCAATCCCACTGAAGACCTCCCTGTAAACTTGGTGGATTCTAGTCATTTACCTGGCCAGAAGATGTTGCAATGTAAGCCTCAAGGTCAGTTTGACCAAAATGGGTTACCTTATTCTTTCAAATTAACATGCTTTATGGTGGTTTAAATATCCTTAACTTGGCAGGTCCAACCCCGAATTCTAATAGCCACGAAGGCTCTCTTAATGGTACTACATAGGACCATGGTGATGGCTTTAGGCCAAGCTGGTTAAAGAAACTCAGCAGGGAACACACCTAAGACCGGCATCTGTTTTTGATTTTTATCAGGGTCTGGAGAACTGGCTATGTTACTCATTCACACAGAATCTATTTTTCTCTCCACGTGTAGCTTCCTAGACACCGTCCCTCAATTGCTCATATAATATACCCAAGTTACCTGCAAGGAGGTGGCTTCCTGCTCCCTGTCCTCAGCACCCACATCTGTGACAACTGCTACTACTCTTCTTCTGGTCACTTTCTTCAGTCTTTTCACGTTTCCCCTCCTTCTTCCTCTTCCCATCCCCTCCTCCAGCCCCATAATGAATGAAGACTCCTGGTCTGGAAATTAAATGCCCTTTTGGCAAATGGAAAATGATCTTCTCCCAAGCACATTTTAGCTTGACTCAGAATACCAAATCAATCACTGTACACTTTTCTATCATAATAAAAGCATGATCTATGTACACAAGCTGTCACAGACAACATCTTTCTTTATTCTGATGTTATGGAAAACAGATATGCCTTAGAGGAAACACCTGTTGGAGACCTGCATAAAAGAAAAGGCTGGAGGAGCACCACTTCATCATAAAAGCATCCATCTGGTGTCCTTGCCAAGCAAAACCTGATGCAACTTATTTCACCATCTCTTAACTATAGCTCCCTTCTGCCATATGCCTTGCAAATGACATGATCCTTGCAGAAATATACCTTCCTAAAGAGAATAATAAGTCATCTATGGGAATGTGCAGCACTAGCAGTCTTATTAACTAGGAAATGGAGATTAGAACATAAAGGCTGATGCTATTGGAGGAAAAAGGAGCCACAGAACACCATCCAAGTCACCCAGGGCAAAAAGGAAAAGCCACATCATAGTCACAGGCAGAAATTTCTTGGGTGAGGGAACTTTCTGTGTAGGAAAGACTGGCAAGCAATACGGTAGGAGTTAGTGGAGGGGGCCTTCAGCAGGACATGTTTAGGATAAGGGTGGAGGAGTTTGCTGGTCACAAGATAGGCTTCTCCTGCCCAAGCGAAGTAGGATACTTCTACCTGGGAGCATCCAGGAGGCATCAAAGCCTGAAATGTCCTCAGAGTTAGGTCTCTGACTGCCATTTTTCGAGGCTGACCGGTCTAGTGTGCTGGATGAGAATAGCTTTTGTAGCCAGTCCCCTTGTGGATGTGCAGAGCAGCACGGGAATAAGGGCTCCAGTTTTCTTTGCTGACGACTGCCTTTCTCTGGGCTGCTGTCTTATGCATGACACCAACTGCCTTGTGAGTACAAGCTTGAACCTGTCCCAGCTAAGGAAGGCAACTTCTTTCCTCTCTGCTTTCTGGAACCATTCTGAAGAGTACTTTTATTCTTCCATGTCCATAGAAACGTATCCTCTATGAATCCTATCACTTAAAGGAAACTATAAGTGAAGAACCATGTGCCTTTCGTTTCCAATGGTGGCATCTGATGAAAGAGAGAGATCAAACCATGTAGGAAATCCTAGGTTAAGGCGGGGTCGGTTTCAGCGCCAGGTCAGGAAGCACAGTGTCCAAGAGCATAAAAGTTTGCTGTCATTATTTCCTCCAACTTACAGACTTGACTCAGATTATGCTTGAAGATGATCTATGGGATGAGATCCTCCACTGTTCACAATATCTATTATAACGTTTAAAAGGCACTGACAGGTTTTTTTTTTTCCTCTTTTGCAGGCCTCATTTTTGGATGTGTTAGGAAACACTGGCACATAACCATTCTATTTGAAGCCTTTTTAAAACTCCATAGGTGGCTTGTAAATTCCTACGAGAGAGTTTTCTGGCCTGGTTGCAGAACAATATATTTTTTTGCTCAAGACTTGAGTTAAATGAAAGTAACAAGTTTCAAAGTCTTAGCACAGAAAAGACAAGTCCCTTGGCTACGTTTTGGGAAGGAGTGGGGAGGAATGTGTCAGGATGTCCAGGAGCTCCAGTGCCTTTCTTGGTTCAATCTTTGGAAAAATCCACTGAAACTATATCTTGAAGATAGTGATCAAGTTCCCACCAAAAATGGAGGAAAAATCCTTTGTTCCTCTGATGCCTTTGGCACTGCTTTGGATTTTGTATCTTCCAGGCTACAGCTGCCCTCTCTCTAATGACTTCGTATACAGTGAGGAGGTTATTCCGTTTATACTTAACCTGAAAATACTAATTGATTGTCAATTCTGACTACCACCTTTTGAGTTCTGGGAAGAAGACAATCACCTAAATTTGGGGATGTGAGAGCAAGTTGTATAATCAGTGCTTCCCCCTCTATCCTGTGCCTGTCTCTTTCTCTCTCTGTCTTGCACACATAACACACACCCCTACACACTACATGCATGCTATCATCGAATTTCAGATTATGAGCCTTTATGGCCACATTATGATTTCATTTTTTTTGGTTTCACCTGGTTGCCACTTATTCATAACAAGGCATTATTTTTACCTTGGAGGGAAACTTAAGGTTTAAAAACATGGATAATTTTTTATAGTCCATTTCCTTGGGAACCTGTGTATGAGCAAATGGAAAAGGGTTCCTGTGAGGTATGAGAAATTTTCAGGACCAAGCAACCATGTAAGAATCTCAGGAAGGAAGAGAACACAGTCCACCTTCCTCATTAGAGAGGTCTCTGTGATCACTTCCTTTTCCATGAGAAGGGAAAATGTGTACCAGGCTCTGTGCCTTAACCTCCAGTGTGACCAGATATCACTGCTGACAGTCCTTTACTACCAGGTAAGATGCAAGAAAACCTGCCCTGAAATCTTGTGGGATATTTCATTGTGACAGCAGGCTGCTTATCTCCAAAGCATCATGTCCTCTCGGTCGCCATGTGGGAAGCCTTAGGAAGGGAGGGGAATGGCTGCTACTGTGTGCTCAAACCTGGGGTTTCCCGGGACAGAAGACTTTCAGCCCTAAAACTGAGCACTCTACTACCAGAATGGGGAAAAGGCCCTAAGCAGGGAGGAAAAGGGAAGGAAGAATAAAGCATTTGAAACACTATGTCCAGAAAACCTTCCATACCTCTGTCTATAGGTGGGTTTGGTTGATGTTCAATGAAAGAAACGACAGTTGGGTGGTCAGAGCCCCACATGTTTTAACACATACAGAGAATTTTACCTTCCAACCTTCCTCTGGTTACTGTCTCTTGATTCTTTGCATAAGAAATCATTGTGGTATTATAAACTTTAATAGTGAAGTTTGTGGGTATGATTTTTTAAAATCTGTAAATGGTATTTTGAAAAGGAGACATATTAAAATTCAAGATATCATTGTGTTCAGTATAATCTTATTTCAGTCTTCATAGGAGAATATAAACTGTGTGCTAATGTAAACCAAATCAGCTGTGAATAGAGTGTTCTGTTTGCCTTTAAATTCTGCTTTACAGATGGAGTCTATCAAATCCATGACCTCTGTTTTCAATGTTTACAATTTAAAATCTCCACAAAGACATTTTTTCCACCCTCTTGCTTAGAAGTGAGACACAAGGTCAGAGTGGTCCCAGACCAGGTGAAGGCAAGAATAGGATGGTGTTTCTATTAGATAAACCCACATCTGAAAGTACACTTGAGGATCTCTCTGTTAAGCTTTGCTTTATTTCTGATGACTATAAACTGACAGCTTTCTGCAGAGCATTTTCTATGAAAATATACATGTAGGCATCTCAGAATTTAAATGGTTACCAGACAGAAGATCAAGGAGAAAGATAAAAAAGACAGTTTCCCTCTTCCTCGCCATTCCCCAGACAGACCCTCATTTAAATCCCTTTATATCTTATGGGTATTGCATTTGGGATTTCTTACAATGTGAGGACAAATGAGGCATGACCCAAAACATCAGGTACCTCTAATAAGGGCTGGAGTTTGTGCCATGCGTAGGAGAGCCTGGGGCTTGGGGCAAGCCACACATCTTAGGAGAACAAGCTCCATAGCCAATCTTCTCAGCATGAAGCTGTATTTTTAGGTGCTCTTTCCCATACCACCCAACACCTTCTAAATATCAAATGACATACAAAACACAGAGGTTGACCTAAATGAAAAATATTTTCCAGAGAGTTTGGGATATAGTCTTCTCTGTTCAGTGGACTAGGAACTGAACAATCAAGTCAGTTACTGATACTTTTGATTCTAACCACATTACTGAAGCAAATGCGAATTTTAGGCCAAAAACTTTTACCTTTGTGGTGGGATATGGAGGTGGGAAGTAGGAATTTGAAATATCTGAAAGCTAATTTTTCATTGTATTGATACACATCCTAAGGTTTCATGGGATTGAGCCTGAGTCAGAGATTAGCATGACCAAAATGATTTCCTTAGGCACCAGGTAAGAAGCTCAGTCTGGGCAATTATCAATAATCAGAATCCCTCAGAAGAAATTACGACAGGAAAAAAACAGCATCCACCACAGTGTTACTGGTTTGAGTGTGTGCTTGTATACATGTGCTTGTGTGCGTGTGTGTGTTTGCTTGTGTGCTTGTGTGTATGAGAGAGAGACAGGGAACGGGTATCAAATTGAAGGTACAAATTGTGCAGAGGAAACACAACTAATTTCAGGGTACGTGAATACTTTCGGGTTTTCTTTCTAAATAGGAAATTATTTGTGAGGTCTCCTTCTCTACATTCCTTAGTTTCTCTGACATTCCTGTTGCTGAATGTCAACATGGAGAGAGATTATCAGTGTTCTGGGACTACAGGTTTTTGGAAACATTGTAAGGACCAAATGATGTGTTGAGGGTCACAGACTTTTAAAATTTCCTCCCATCTGGAAGCCATCACTAGAGGGAAGGTTGTTGAATAAAGGCATCCTGAGTGTTAGAACATTTTACTTAGCACCAGTGACCTGTCAAGAAGCAATGGGGATAATGGAGGGGGAGGCCACTTGGGATTACTCAGGACATGGGGCCTTCCTTCTGCTCAATGGGCTATAGGACGGCTCTTTTTTAAAAGGGGTGTGCCTTGATTAAAGGTGAAAAGTTAGAAGTAGGAGCCTCTGGTGGGAGGGAAAAGGCTGTGGTTAGTGTTCTTTAACAAGAAGAAGAAATGATTAAAGTCAGGCTGTTATTAAGGATGAAAGGTAAGAATCAGGGTTTTTTCATGTGTGGCGGCCGCAGAAGAGGATCTGAAGGATGAGGTGGACAAGGCAGGAAGTTCACAGGCACTCTCACTTAGAGGTTCCCTATGTTTTAGCTCTTCAAGTTAAGGATGAATGAGAACGAAGAAGGAAAGAAGTAGAATGCTCATCTTGTTCTGTTCACCTCTAACTTGAAATTAAGTTTCTGCAGCACGTAAAGTCCTTCACTTCTCCTAACATGTCACTATGAAGGTGACATTCACATCGGGATTTCCTGAAGCCAAGCCTATTGCATCAAGAAATCATCTGGACGCTCTGCCTCTTACTTCTGCTTAATCTCCAGAAGGAACTTTCCAATGTTGTTTACTTAGTTGCAGCCATTTAGAGAGAGGGAGGGAAGGAAAAGGGAGGAAAGAGAGGAGAGACAGAGATGGCCAGAGAAAAGAGAATGGTTCCACAAACCTTCTGGGAACTTTGCTATAATTTAAAAATCACCACCAAATAAAATTCTTTCATATGTCTCCACTAAGTGTCTCCTGCTGTGGAACCACTGTGCATGCTGATAAGTGAGTTTGGGCTTGGATTTTTCTTGCCCTATTTCAGAGAAGGGGCAAGTCATTCCATGGTCCAGCACACTGGTCATCCAGCAGGCAGAAGTGCATTCATGTCCCTCTTTACTGCCCATGTAGACCAAATAGAGGACCCAAAATAGTGCGTTGTCATAGGTTTCAGCTAAACACTCTTTTGTACATTAGAATAAACTGACATTTGTATAGACTTATACAGACACTTAATACAAGTAAAAATGGTATCTGCCTTCCTGATGAGTACTTTCTTGACTGTTTTGCAAGAATGCAAATGCTTTCCTATCACCTCTTTCTCCTCCATATCAAAATCTCCATGGAAATAGATTTCAAGTTATGTCTGAGCTCTCATCACTCGGTGAAAGAATAAAAAAATTACATGCTCTGTGAAATCTTCTAACCTCTTCCATTAGATCATCTGAAAGGAACCCATCCTCTCTCACTCAGAATGCTAGGGCAAAAGTCCAACGTTAACCACACCAGATTTCAGGTCTCTTAATGGTTATTTTATTCTACCCGTTGATTCTTTAATCTACATTATTATTTTTTTGTTTCAGTGGAAAATTGAGATTATATAATTGAAGATTCACTTTTTATGTGGGTACTCTTTATTCACCTCTACTTTTCCAAGCTCTTCCACACCCTTTTAATTTAAACTCAAAGCTTTTGGTAAGAGTTTGTGATGAAAATTAATGCCTTGGTGAAATTATAAAATTAATCTTCATCTATTATTTCCAGACATCTGATGAGATAGTATCAACTTCTCTATCTACAACAGGATCAACAAGTTTTTTTTCTGTGAAGGGGCTGGGCAGATAGTATGTATGTTAAATTTTGCAAGCCAAGAGGCACACGTGATATTATGCAGGTAGTTGTATAAAAAAGAGAAATTAAATTTTCACAACTTCTCATGGATGATATGCAAAATATAATTAAATAATAGTGAAGAAGAAGAAGGAAGAGGAGGAGAAGAAGAGGAAGAAGGAGTTTTTTGTTTTTGTTTTGCTTTTTTTTTTGTATTACAGATTTACTAATAAAAGCAAAGACATTTTTAAAGGGATTTTCCTTAATTGGCATTCAGAGTTAGTGTTCTCTGTATTTAAAATTAATTGCAAATGTTCGTGTGTTAATGATGATCCTAATAAGCTTTAACATATATAATATTTGGAAATGTCTGTTTACACAGATAGGTACTGCCTAATAATGATAGTACTCCGTGAGCATGATTCTAATTGAGCATATCACTTAGAAGGCATTTTATAGAATTATATTAGACTCTTCTCTCAATATTTGTCTTTTAGCAGGTCATTATATGGCAGAGTAACCCTTGCAATGGAAGATTAGGAGGGAACTCCTCAATTGCAAATTTCCTTTGCACTTGCATTGAGGTCAAAAACAAAAACAAAAACCAAACACACTCCTGGAACTGAATCAGAAAATCTGTCAACTGCAAATTTATGTGGAGATAGTGGTCTCATCTCTTATTTTAACTTTTGGCATGACAGGAAGTATATAAAGAAGTATGGCATTATTTGTGATTCAAAGAATGATAATTGTCATTGTAATGATTCTATCATAGAATAAGTTTCACATATAAGCTCTGTTTTGTCTTTTAATTTTATGCTGATTTCATTAAGAAACATTATAAAAACCTACCGTGAATGCTAAGTTTTGAAGCCACTTAGTGTTCTATGATAGTGAGCTAGGGCAGTTCTCCACAAAAATTTCAGTCTTGACCTAGAGCTCAAAAAAATCACTGTTAAGCTCTTGAACTGCTTTGTCCTAGGGTAAGTCAAAACACTCAGCTTATATTTCTGAGAAAAATTCACAGAACTAACAAGAGTGAAGTCCATGAGAGCAAACGAAATTCACCACTAACAATACTGGCCAAATAAATATGATAAATTCAAGTATTTTCCACAAAACACCTACTGATGAATAATACAATGAATAACAATAGTATTCACAACCTTGCATTTCACAAGTTTTGTAAATTTGTCTAAGTAGGATTTTTTTTTCCTGTTCTACATGTATTTTGTAGCACTCTCTGTTGTAATACATCTTAGCAGCTTTCACTTCAGATTGTACTGGATTAGTGTTTTTTTGCAACTTTTTTGAAGACATTTTCACAGGTACTTGTGCCATGCAAACTATTCACAGAGGCTAATTTTTCAGTTACTTCAAATCAGCATTGGCTCCCTTAATGAACAACAACTAGACAGTATCAGTAACATTTGCTGACTCACAAGGAGCCAAGGGAGACCACTTAAAATCATTTGCCTTGTTTTTTAATTGACTATTGATATTGTTCCCAATGTCAACTCTTCAAGCAACTATTTTTACTGAAAGGTTAATAGTATTAAACAACTTTATTTTCTCTGGACACCCTTGTTGGCTGTTGCAAAAACAATGTAATTGGCTCACCATCAGTACATGACTTTCCTTGCTTGGTTATCATAAGCTTTTGTTGCAAATTCTGTGATTAAATAGTCTTTTCAAATTTTCTAATTTTTTAAATCAGTGCTTTACTGTAATAAGGCATATTGCAATAATATATATAATAATATAATAAATGTAATTATTTCAGTTTTATGACAGATCCTTGGAGATAACCACCCACAAATAAAGCCTTGTCTCTATATGACCTGACTTGGAGCTTTCTCAATGGGAATAGCTGGTTCCCCTGGAGAATTTTCCAGAACTGGTGAACAGCAGTGCTTAAAACTACATAACTTAGGAGCAGATACAGTGTGACCAAAAAAAAAAAAAAAGGAGAGCCAAAAATCCTTAAACAGGAAAGCTAGAGAATGGGAAGTCCATGGGAGCTTTGAACGCTTTGATTTATTCATTCTAGGAATCTAAAAGGAACCACATGCATGTACAGGGCTGTTCATACGATGCCCAAGAGACCTGAGACATCCCTAATGTCTTACTCATTGAAAATCTGCACAATCAAGAAGTGAAGGCTAAGACAGAGATGTAAGCTGCTAGAGTGCTGAAGGCATTCCCCAACATGCACACAGAGCCCCTTGGCAAAGGTGGAAAGACTTACTGGTTCAAGGCATTTAAGGAAATCTCAGTGCAATCATTAGCTAACAACAAAGTTGAGTGTATAGACATTTGGTGTCAACACACCACAAAGAATACAGACTTCAAAGAATTATTTCAGAAAAGTTATGAAACAAACAACAGGAATACCACCACCAGCAAACTCTGGGATAAGGGAGGGAAATAATTTCTAGAGTTCCCATTTTATATTATTAAAAACATGTGGCTTTCAACAAGAAAGTATGAGACACAAATACCAAGGAAGTACGGCTCAACCATAGCAAAAAAGCAGTTAAGAGACACCGTCCCTGAGGAAATCCAGACCCTGGACTTACTATGCAAAGATTTTTAAAGCAGCTGTTATAAATGCAGTAAAAAACATGAGGAAATCATGGCTAAAGAACTAAAGAAAATTATGAGAACAACGTATCACTAAATACAGAATATCAATGAAGAGATGGAAAATAAGAACAAATGGAAATTCTGGAGTTAAAAAGTATAATAAATGAAAGCATACTTTTTGAGTTTTAAAATTCCAGTTAGTTAACAGTGTTATATTAGTTTCAAGTGTACAATATAGTGATTTAACACTTCAATACACCGCCTGGTACTCATCACAATAAGGACACTCCTTAATCCCCATCACTTATTTCATCCATCCCCTCACCTATCTACCCTTTGATATCCATCAGTTTGTTCTCTATAGTTAAGAGTCTGTTTCTTGGTTTGTCTCTCCCTCTTTTTTCTTTTGTTCATTTGTTTTGTTTCTTAAATACCACATATGAGTGAAATGATATGGTATTTGTCTTTCTCTGACTGACCTATTTTACTTAGCATTATATTCTCCAGCTCCACCCATGTTATTGCAAATGGCAAGATTTCATTGTTTTTTTGGCTGAATAATATTCCTGTGTCTTCTTCCTCCACTTATCTATTGATGGACACTTGGGCTGTTTCCATAGTTTGGCTACTGTAAGTAATATTGCAATAAACAGGGGTGCATAGCTCCTTTCAAATTAGTGTTTTCATGTTCTTTGGGTAAATACACCATAGTGTGATTACTGGATCATAGGCTGGGATAACCGGGCAAACTGATCCTAAAACTTATATGGAAACTGAAGAAACAATTCCATTTACAAAAGCATCAAAAAATTAAAATACTCAGGGATAAATTTACCAAAAGACATGCAGGAATTGTACAGTGAACACTGCAAAATCTTGTTGAAAGAAATTAAAGATCTAAAGAAATGGAAAGGCATCCCACGTTCATGGATTGAAAGACTAAATACTGTTAAAATGACAATACTCTCCAAATTGATCTGAAATTTTAAATCAGTCTTTACCAAATTCTAGCTATATTTTTTAGGATAACCTGGCAAACTGATCCTAAAATTTATATGGAAATTGAAGAAACCTAGAATAACCAAAGCAATCTAGACAAAGAAGAAAGTTGGGGAACTGTACTTACTGAATTACAAATTACATTAATAAAGATATTATGTTACTGTCATAAAGATGGACATATAGATCAATGGAATAGAATTTATAATCCAGATATGAACCCTTTCATTAGTGGCCAATTCACTTTCAATAAGGAAATCGGCATAATTCAATGGGGAAAATAATAGCATTTTCAACAAATACTGATGAGACAACTGGATATCCACAGGCAGAAGAATGAAGGTGAGCTCTTCCCTTATACCTTAGACAAAAATTAACTCAAACTGGATCAAAGACTTAAATGTAAGAGCTAAAAGCATAAACTCTTAGAAGAACACAGGTGTAAATCTTCAAAGCCTTGGATTAGGCAACAGTTTCTTAGACATAACACCAAAGAGCACAGGCAATAAAAGAAAATATAGACAATTTGGATATCATTAAATTAGAAATCTTTGTGGTTCAAAGGACTCCATGAAGAAAGTGAAAAGATAACTCATGAAATGTGAGGAAATATATGAAAATAATATATCTGATGAAGGACTTTATCAGGAACATATAAATAACTTTTACAATTCAACAACAAAAATATAACTCAGTTAAAAATGGTTAAAAAGGTTTGAATAGCCATTTCTCCAAAGAAAACATGCAAATGAACACAAATGAACATTAAGCAGATGAAAACTTCTCAAAATTACTAGCCATCAAGGATATTCAAATCAAAACAAGGAGATACTTCACACCCACTAGAATGGCTGTAATCAAAAAGACACATAATAACAAGTGTTAGGATGGAGAGAAATTGGAACTTTCATACATTGCTATATCCCATACTTTTAAGTATATACCCAAAAGAATTAAAGATGTGTTTATATAAAACTCAGACACAAAAATTCACTGCAGCACTACTCATAACAGTGAAGGTATGAAACAACCCAAATATTTATCAATTGACAAATGGATAAACAAAATATGGTGTGCTGAAACATTGGAATATTATTCAGTGCTAAAAAGAATGAAGGATTGACATGCTATAAACCTTGAAAATATTATACTAAGTAAAAGAAGCCAGACTAAAAAGGCCATATATTTTATCACTCAACTTTCATGAAATGTTTATAATAGAAAAATCCGTAAAAGTGTAAAGCAGATTAGTGATTATCAGCGGGTATGAGGAGGGTGAATGGGAAGAGACTGTTAATGGCTATGAAGTTTCCTTTGGGAGTGAGGAACCTGTTCTGAACTTAGATACTCATGATAGTTGACAACTCTTGTGACTCTACTAAAAACCATTGTGACTATACTAAAAACCACGTTAAAGGGTGAAGATTAAAGTGTAAGAATTATATCTCAATAAAGCTTTCAATAAAAACACAAAGTAGCCACAAGTATAGTATTCTATTTATTTTGTACTATTCATTATTTTCTATATGTATTATAGGACTACTACAGTATTCTACTATTTATTTTCTTGTAGGGTCAAATTCTCCTCCAATTCAAGGAACTATAATTGTGCTGTGTACCATAATACATATGATCACTGACAGCCATAATGGTAACTGAATAGCTTAGGAGAAGTTCGATTACAGTTAATACTTTCTTCCATAAAAAATCAGGAAAGTGCCTATGTTTCTAGGATTATTTCCATATAAACTTGTTAAATGATAATGCTTAGATAAGTAAGTTCTAGGCAAAGCTATCCAGAATGAGTCATTCCAAGAGTTCTGACTCATTGAGTTTGAAAAATCTTGGAATGAAGATCTCATATAACACTGAGATTTATAGAAGATGAGGTACTGTTCGAATTTCCTCTCTAAGGCTTACAGAGAACCTTTACATGTTGTATTAGGTTCCATGAGAACAGAGATCACATGTGTGATCTGGCATCTAGCACAGTGTCTTCCACATTGAAATTACTGGGGACATCTATTAAATTTCCAATAAATATTTGTTGACTTAGCGTTTGGAAACTGAATAACTGATGAGAGCCATCGACTGTATCTCTACACTTGGCCAGTTGTGTTGCCACATTTTATTGGTTTAAGAGTTATAAGTCCAGCATCTCTCCTACTACTAAGAAAGTCAAACTCAAAAATAAAATTCAACTTCCTTATAGTTTTCCTTTCCATCACCTTCCATGATGTTAGGGAAATTCATATCTATTTTTAGATATATGGTGATTACAGTGAGATATGCTCCCCCCAAACTGTAAAATAACAGGTGAAATTTAAAGTAATAAAATCCACATGATAAATACTATTGGATGTATTAGAGAACAAACCAAGAGATTATCTAATACCCCCAGATTCCAAGGAAAAATGTTCAGGATAGCAGGTTGAATACGATCATGATTTAGTAAATGGATCTCTTAAACACCATTTTTGAAGAAATATCCTTTGAATAAACTCCCCTCAACCTAGGAAATGAAGAGCTGCTGGAGCCAACATCACCTTTCTAAATTCTTTCCATAGGAAATATTTCCCTCACTCCTGGGCTCAAACTTATTTGGCAGCAGGCTGGAGAGGAAGCTCTGGTCCTGACATGTAGATATAACAGGCTGTGATTAGCGTAAGAATCATTCAACTAACTCATTCTGGTCTAATTTCATGTTCTTGAAGCAAATTCAAGATTATAATCTGTTTTATAATGGGTACCACGTATTGAGTGAGCACTATCTGGAAGACACTGTGCTAGGTGCTTCACGTTTATTATTGCTAATCTTTCAATGACCTTATTTTCAAATGAGGGATTTTAGGAAGCTTGGTAACTTGATCAAGATCCCATTGTTGGCCATGCCAACTTGAGTATTTATGTAGTTTTATTGTAAAGTAACAGATGACCATTTGGTTGGCATATATCCTTTCCAGGAAGGCCAAATAAAAACCGATCGAACTGAAAACAAAACTCCAATAAGTGGCAAATAACCAATACGATAGGAATACCAACCCATGATAGGGCTTGAAAGCAAATATTGTCAGCTTCTCCCATTTAAACAGCATTAACAAAGGCAAAAGTATTGGAAATTCTTTGAAAAAAATTGCATTTCTGCAGTGTAATGAATTCATGGGAGAACAAATGGTACATCATGCTATGTTTCAAAACATACACAAATTTTATCTTGTTTATGGGCAACCATTTAGCATGAGTTTATCCAGGTAGGTAATGGCTTTTGTTTTTACTACCCTTATAGTTTTGCCTTTTCCAGGTATCATATAATTTGAATCATAACACATGTAGCCTTTTCAGATCGAATCCTTTTTCTTAGCAATAAGCGTTTAAGATTCATCCATGTCTTTTTGTAGCTTGATTTTTTTTTAATAATAAAATTCCATTCTTTGAACAGCAGAGTTTGTTATCTGTTCACTTATTAAAATATATCTTCTTTGCTTGCACTTTCTGGTATTTATGAATTAGATGCTATAACATTCACATTCACAGGTTTTTGTATGGATGTTTTCAAAGAAGTTGGGTAAATACCTAAGAGCACAGTTAGCGGATTGAATAGGAAGACTATATTTAGTTTTGTAAGAAACTGCCAAACTGTCTTCCAAAGTGACTGCCATTTTTCATTCGCACAATCAATGAATGAGAATTTCGGTTGCTATGCACTGTTGGGAGCAACTGGTATTGTCAGTTTTGTTGAATTTTAGCCAAATGAAAAGTAATGTAATGGTATCTCGTTGATGTTTTTTTTGTAATGACAAATGAGTTGAGGATCATTTTATATGTTTATTGTCCATCTGTATATCTTTTTTTGTTGAGGTATCCTTTTAGCTATTTGCTCATTTTTAATGACATTGTTTTTCTTATTGAATTTTAGGTGTTCTTTGTTTATTTTGGATACAAGTCTTTTGTGGGATATGTGTTTTGCAAATATTTGCTGTGGCTTATCTTTTCATTTTCCTTAACAGTGTCTTTCAAAGAACAGAAGCTTTTGAGTTTAATTACTTCCAATTTATTGATATTATTATCTTATTTCCTTTCCTAGATTGTACTTTTGATGTTTGATCTAAAAACTCATCCACAAACCGAACTTCACCTAGACATTCTCCTATGTTTTCTTCTAGAAGTTTTATAGCTTTGCATTTTACATTTAGACGTGCAATGTTTGGATGCAATTTTTGTTTAAGGTATAATAGTGTAAGTCTGCATTTTGTTTGTTTGGTTTTGGCTTTGGTTTTTGCATATGGACTTTGGGTGGTTCCATTACCACTTGTTGGGAATATTATCCTTTTTCAATTGAATTGCCTTTACTCCTTTGTCAAACATCAATTTATCACGTGGTCCTAGATTTTAGTTTGTTATGTTTTATATTGATTAATGTGTATATTCTTTTACCAATATTATGATGTCTTGATTAATGTAGCTTTCTAGTAAGCCTTGCAATTGGGAAACATGAATCCTCCAACTTTGTTCTTCTTCAATACTGTGTTGGCTATCCCAGACCTTTTCCTTTTCAAATAAATTTTATAATCGGTTTGTAAATATCTACAAAACAGCTCACTGGAATTTTGATTGGGATTGTGTTGAAGCTATAGATCAAGTCGGGAAGAACTGACATCTTAAAAATACTCAGTCTTCCAATTTGTGAATATGGAATCATTCTGCATTTTTTATCTTCTTTAATTTTTTCATTAGCTTTGTATTTTGTATATAGATCCTATACATATTTTGTGAGGCATATGTAATTTTCTTTTGATGCCATTGTAAACAGTATTTTTAAAATTTCAAATTCCAATTGTTTGTGGCTGGGATACAAGAAAATAATTTTTTGTATATTAACTTTATAAGACTTTGCTATTCTCACATAATAGTTGCAAGTATATTTTTGTAGAGTCTCTGGGATATTTACAGAGATAGTCACGTCATCTGTAAAAAAAGATACTTTTACTTCTTCCTTTTCAATTTGTGCAACTTTTACTTTCCCTTTCTTGCCTGATTTCACTTATTAGAACATCCGATATCTTGTTAAATAGGAGTGATGAGAGGGTATAGCCTTCTCTTGTATCTGATCTTAAGGTGAAAGCATCCAGTTTCTGATCATTAAGTATGATGTTACCTGTACGTTTTTCATAGATATTCGTTATCAAGTTGAGGAAGGTAACCTCTCTTTACCTAGTTTGCTGAGGTGTTTTCTTTTTATTTAATCATGAGTGAATGTTGTAGTTTGTGAAATGCTTTTAATGCATTGATTGAAATGGTCATACGATTTTTCTTCTTTAGTCTGCCATGTAGATGATTACATTGATTGATTTTCAATGTTCAACCAGCCTCACATAGCTGGAATAAATCTTACATGGGCATAATAAAAATTCTTTTCTTATATTATTGCATTTGAATTACTTTCATTATGTTGAGAATTTTTGCATTATGTTCCTGTGAGACACTGGCCTATAGTTTTCCTTTCTCACAATATCTGTATGTGGCTTTGGTATTAGGATAATGCTGGTCTTGAGTTCGGAAGTATGTACTCTACTTCTGTTTTGTGAAAGAGGTTGTGGAGAAGTGATTCACTTCTTACTGGCTTGGTAGAATTCACCAGTAAAACATCCTGGGGGTGGGGAAGTGGTGGGTATTAATCATTGGATATATTTATTAAATACATAGAGGCTTATTCAAAGAGTCTTGTGTGAGTTTTGGTACTTTGTGTCTTTCAAAGAATTGTTCTGTATCATCTAAATTACCCAATTCTTTGCATAGAGTTAATAGAATTCCTGAATTATCCTTTTAAAGTCCACGGAATCAGTAGTTGTGACCCTCTTTCATTTAGTTTGGCTAGAAGTTTAAAAATTTTATTGACATTTGCAAAGAACTACCTTTGGGTTTTGATTTTCTCTTTTGTTTTTCTGTTTTCATTTTAATTGATTTATCTTCTAATTTAATTATTACTTTTCTGCTTAGTTTAGGCTTATTTTTTTTAAGGTAGAAGCTTAGGTTGTTGAAGTTTAACTCTCTCTTTTCTAAATATATTCATTTAGTGTCCTAAATTTCCCTTTAGGCACTGCTTTTTTTTTTCATTCCTCTAATTTTGATAATTTGTATTTTCATTTTCCTTTAGCTAAAAACATTTTTAAATTTCCTTTAGACTTCTTCTTTGACCTATGTGCTATTTAGAATTTATTTATTTCCACATAGTTGGGTGATTTTCTAGCTCTTTTTGCAGTTGATTTCTATTTTAATTCCCATTGAGTTCTGAGAACAGATTTTGTATGATTTTGATTCTTTTAAGTTTGTTAATATATTGGCCCAGAATGCAGTATGGCCCTATAGAATGCAGTCTATTTTGTGTACTTAAGAATGTGCATTTTGCTATTGTTGAAGTATTCTATGAATGTCAATTAGATCAAGTTGATTGATACTCCTGTTTAGAGCAACTATATCCTTACTGATTTCCTGCTAACTTGATCAATTACTGGAAAAGGGGTCATTAAATCTCCAACTTTAAGAGTAGATTTGCTTATTTCCTCTTTCAGTTCTATCAATTTTTTATGCCATGTATTTCAATGCTCTGGTTTTAGGTACATACGCATTTAGGATCATTATATCTTCTTGAAGGATTGACCTACTTATCATTATGTAATGCCACTTTTTTATCCATTTTCCTTGTTTTTAATCTTCTTTGACTAAAATTCAAGCTCTTTTTTTTTCATTAGTGTTAGCACAGTTTATCTTTCTCCATCTTTTCATTTTTAACCTATCTGAATATTTATATTTAAACTGGGTTTCTTGTATTTATTTTTATATTCTATATAAATATTTATATTTAAACTGGGTTTCATACAGTTAGGTTGTTTCCTTATTCACTCCGACAATATGTCTTTTAGCTGTTTTATTTATATTATGTTTATTAAAAGCAATTATGGATATAGTTGGATCATCTACCATGTTTGTAATTGTTGCTATTTGTTGCATTTTTTCTTCTCCCACACCTTTCTTCCTGCCTTCTCTGGTTTTAATTGAGCATTTTATATTATTCCATTTTATCTCCTCTCTCAGCATATTGTTTGAACTCCTTTTTTTTTTAATTAGGAGTTGCCTTTAAATTTGCAATATACATTTTTTACTAAGTCTACCTTCAAATAACTATAATGCTTCATGTGTCATGCTGGTAGCTTATAACAGCCCAATGCCTCCATCTCCTCTCTTATGACACTGCTATTATTCAATTTATGTTATTATCACCAATACAATTTTACTATCATTACTTTAAATTAGTATATTTTAGATTTATTAAGAGTAAGAAAAATATTTTATTTTACCTTCATTTATTCCTCCTGTAATGCTCTTTTAACGCAGATGTGAGTTTCTGACCTATATCACTTTTCTTCTTCCTGAAAAGACCTTCTTACTTTCTTGCCTTCTTTTGACTCTTCTTGCAGGGCAGGTCTTCTGGTGATGAATTCCCTAAGTTTTTGCCCATCTGAAAAAGTATTTTTCCTTCGCTTCTTTTTCCCCCCAAAGATTTTATTTATTTCAGAGACAGACAGAAAGAGCACAGCAGGGGGAGGGGCAGACAGAGAGGGAGAGGGACAAGCAAATTCCTGCTTAGTGCAGAGCCCAAGGAAGGGCTTAATCCTAGGACTCTGAGATCATGACCTGAGCTGAAGTCAGAAATTTAACTGACTGGGTCATTGAGGTGCCCCTTTCCTTTACTTCTGAAGGAAAATTTCACTTCATATAAAATTTTAGGTTGATGGGGTTTTTTTCTACCAACACTTTAAATATTTCACTTCACTCTCTTTTTTTATTTTGTATTTTTTTAATTTTATTTTATGTAAATTCAATTAATTAACACACAGTGTGTCATTAATTTCAGAGGTAGAGTCAGTTATTCATCAGTTGCATACAACACCCAGTATTCATTACATCACATGCTCTCTTTAATGCCCATCACCCAGTTACCCTATCCCCCCCCAGTACCCCTCAGTTTATTTCCTAGAGTTAAGAATCTCTTATGGTTTGTCTCCCTCTCTGATTTTTTATTTTATTTTTCCCTCCCTTCCCCTATGATCCTCTGTTTTCTTTCTTAAATTCCACATTTTCTTTTTCTTTCTTTTTTTTTTTTTTTTTTTGATGGCTAGGATCCTTAACTCTATGGTCAGCTAATCTTTGACAAAGTGGGAAAGAATATCCAATGGAAAAGAGACAGTCTCTTCAATAAATGGCATTGGGAAAATTGGACAGCCACATGTAGAAAAATGAAACTGGACCATTTCTTACACCATACAAAAACACTTCACTCTCTTCTATAATACAGATTCTGAAAATAAGTCCACTGTAATTCTTATCCCTGTTCCTCCACAGGTCGGCTAGTCTTTCCTTTCTGGTTTCCTTCATGAGTTTCTCTTTGTTTTATTTTAAGCAGCTTGATAGGATATGCATAGTTGTAGATATTTTCATATTTATCATACTTTGTATTCTCTGAACTTTGTGGTTCTGTGATTTGGTGTCATTAGTTTTGGAAAGTTATCAGCCAGTATTACTTCAAATATTTCTTCTGCTTTCTTCTCTCTTCTCTTCATATTCCAATAATGCATGTTATATACAATTTGAAATTGTATCATTTCTTCAATATTGTTCTGATTTTTCATTATTTTTTTCCTTTCATATTAGTTTGGGAACTTTCTGAAGACATATCTTCAAGCTCACTTGTTCTCTCTTCTGTTTTGTCCAGTCTACTGGTGAGCCCATCAAGGCATTTTTTAAAAAATTTCTGGTATGGTATTTTTTATTTCTAGCATTTCCTTTTGATTCCTAGAGTTTCCATTCCTTTGCTTACTTACTCATTTGTTCTTCCATGCTGCTACTTTTTTCATCAGAGCCTGATAATTCCAAATTGGTGAGATCTCTGAGTCTTATTCTAATATTTGCTTTGTCTTTTCAAATAGTGTTCCTTCTTGCCTTTTAGCATACTTTTTTGTTGGTTTGCTTTGTTTTGTTTTTACAATGGGATATGATGTATTAAATAATAAGAACTAAAGTAAATAGATGTGAATATGAGGTTTTATGTTAATCTGGCTAGCAGTTGCACTGTGTTTAATCCTCACTGTTGCTGAAGTTCCCAGAAGCTTCAAATTCCTCTAGTGTCCTTGCTTTTGTCTCATTTGTCTTTGGTTTCTCTAAGAACTGTTTCTTGCATGCGTGGCACCTTGCAACATTTTCAACTATAATCCACCTGAGAGGCATTAGTAAAATCTCTTTCTTTAGCGAGTATGCCTGTGTTACAGTGAATCCCTGGGTGTATTTCACCACAGTTACTGTTCCCCTTCTGCTGTCAGAGTTACTGAGGGTATTTTTCTGGCTCTTTACTGTGAGAATTTTGTAGAGTTCCTGAAGGTAAAATCCCCAAAAGTGTGGAGGTCCTTGAAAGCCTGCAGCCCCAAGGAATTTTTCACTCTTCACCTAATCCGCATTAGACCTCCAGGAATTCATCAAAATTACCATTTAAGTGTTCATACCAGTTTATGGCTCCAATGGCTCTCTCCCCCCATAAAGATCTCTGCTGTGACTCTCCAGATTTCAGGGTGATGGTTTGCCTTGCAATCCTCAGTTCTGTGATGGGCGAAGAAAAGTCTTTAATTTTCAGTTTGTTCAGGGTTTTTTTGTTTGTTTGTTTGTTTGTTTGTTTTCCTGTTATAAGAACAGAAGTGATGACTTCAAAGCTCTTTACATGTTGGAGCTAAAACTGGAAATTTGGCAATGGGTTTCCTTATTCTCTATAGTGCAAGTTTCGGAGGCTGGTTCTTCCATATCACAGAATCAGGCAGCTCAGTTTTCAAATATGGTTCATATCTTAGCACATCCCATCTACCTGTTTAATCTGAGAACTCCCCTTCCAGTAATTAAATATACTTTCTTTATGGGTCATTATGATGTGATTTATGACATGTGTGTAATTGTCAGAATTACTGTGGGTAATTAAAATATGAAGTGAATGCTGCCAGAGGCTTCAGTCACTCTCAGTGCCCTCATTAAAAATCAGGAGCTGACCAAATTATAAATAGACTGGTTTATACAAGTTCCTAGCAAAACCTAATTATGAAACTTATCCTTATTCTATCAGAACTCAGTCCATTAGTCATGCAAATTCTGAAAATGATTAAGTTATTTTATGTGCTGGAATTGTGGAATTAATAATAAAGAGGCAAGTAGCAGTAATTAGACATTACTATGAAACTTTTTATATCAGGTCACTCTGGGTCATACTGCCTCTCTTCCTGACCCCACATCCAACACAACAGAACATACACACACACACACACACACCCCCCTTTAGCATAATTTACTAAATGGCTTAATGGTTGTAGTGGATTTATAAGAACTTTTTAAAATGAGAGCTAAAACAAAAGAAGGATTTGTAAACTCTGCATGAGGTATTATCTTGAAATTGGTCAGACAAAGAGATTTGGTAATTATCATCAGGGGAATCCTTTCTCTCTACAAAAGGCAAAATGACACAAGTAGAAATCAGTTACTATGAGGATGTTTCAAGATATGGAAGCTGAACCAGGAGCAAGAGATAACTTAAAGCTTAAAGGAGCTTTAGATGATCATGTCTACTTCCTTTCTAATGTATAGATGGGGATTTAGCCAAGAGAAATTATGTGGCTGCCAGTGAATAAGAGTGTCAGGCTTCAAGCTTAGTGCCATGCTTTTCCTCCCTAACATGTGGGAGGACGTGGACTGATAGGGAAATTGGTGAACATCAAAGTTTTCTCATAAGGGGAGAACAATGAAGGCAGGTCCACACTAAGTATCTGGATCTGGAAAAGGTAATCCACTGGTGGTTTAGTTTGGTGAATCATAGTCTCATCTGAGACAAGAAAGTTGCTCTATGGAAACAGAGACAACAAGATTCTTATTCAGAAGAGTCTGAGAACTTTGATGACTCAATCAACACATGTCTGGGGAAGCAAAAGTAAATAAAGTTTAAAAGGTAAAAGAAAAAGAAAGGGAGGGGGGAATAGGAAAAGGAAAGAAGAGGAGGAGGGAGAAGCAAAAAGAGGGAGAAAAAAAAGAAAAGCATACTTTATAGATTTAAGGGTTCTACATTCATGTATCAGTTAGATTGTAGGGCTTTCAGCATTGCCAGTTCATCTCAGCTGGGGTGGAGCTTATGCAAATATTCCTTTGTGGGGGACAAGGAGGAATACAGAGAGTGTGGGTGAGGAAGAGAGAGAGGCCCTGGGAAGGAGAGATAGGGGTGAGAAATTCAACCTACATAACTAACTGACTTTACAAACTTAGTAGCTATTTGAAATTTATCCTTGGGTACTCTCTCCTTGGGTTATGGGCAGAAAACTTTCTGAGATCTCAAGTGAAAGGCAGCAAATCTGTGAACTTGGCCCAGAATGAAGCAGTCCTCAGTCCTGCTGGTTTCAGGTGTGCAAGGTGAATGTCAACAATTACACAGATATATCCGGGTGTCATCCTCATGCAGATGTGACAAATAAGCAAACATGAAAGGCCTCTGGGAAGATGACACAGAAGAAGAGATGGGGGACAAGAGAGTCAGAGGTACCGCATGAGGGAATGGGTCTGGTCTTGGGGAGGGGGCTGCTGAAGCTCACATTATGTGTCTACAGGTCACTCCTAGTAAGGTAACAATTTTAAGAGATAGTGGAAGGAGCGTCTGACAGAAAGGGATCTGGGGATGAGGAGATGAGTGAGAAAGATCGATAAACTCGAGAAAATGCAGAGCTTTATTGGAGAGAAGGCACGGATCTGTTGGCAGATGCAGGAGCCAATCACTTTTTTAAATTATATTCAGTTAGCCAACATATAATACATCATTAGTTTTTGATGTGGTATTCAACAATTCATTAGCTGTGTATAACACCCAGTACTCACACAACACATGCCCTCCTTAATACCCATCACCTGGCTGAGCCAATCACTTTTAATGGTGGTGGTGGCGGTGGTGGTGG
This sequence comes from Ailuropoda melanoleuca, assembly GCF_002007445.2. Lineage (NCBI taxonomy): Eukaryota > Metazoa > Chordata > Mammalia > Carnivora > Ursidae > Ailuropoda > Ailuropoda melanoleuca. Next base: position 35,281,414 of record NC_048235.1, read on the forward strand.
TGGTGGTGGTGTGTGTGTTTGTGTGTGTGTGTGCACTGTATGATTTGACTTTTCATAGCAACACCATAAGGTAAACAGGAAAAATGCTCTTACACACTTCTTATGATGATAAGAAATTAGGCGACTCACTCAATGTCTTAAGATGGTAAGCAACGACTTTGGACTCCCATCACTTAGACTCTGTGTCTACCCTGTGTTCCTCTACAATATGCTGGGACTTTATAGAACTGCTCTGAATGGATGTAGTGGTAAGTAGAGAAGGTAAGTGAGAAAAATTCACACCCCCCACCTCTTAAAAAGTTGGTTGGCTTTTTAGTGGGTTTGTTTTCTCTCCTCACCAATAGTGGCAGGGCCTCAGGACTCTGCAGAGGGGCTCATGTGACAATTAGGCAGCTGCCCTGTCCCATCAGAGGAGGACAGCCAAAGCCTCCCAAGAACACACCTTCCCTCACTATGCACAAGGCCTTGCAGACCTCTATGCCTCAATCCTCCATAAAGGGCTGAAAACCTCCATGGGGTGACTTTTATTTCTTTTATATTGATTTTAAGGGCCCTGCTGAACAATTCAGACTGCACAGACTCCTTTGTGCACCACCACAGGATGCTCGCCTATTTGTCACTCACTCAAAGAATAGTAAATGCTTCCAATGTGTCTTTCTTCTTGTTCTGTGTGTTTGTGTGTGTGTTTCAAATTTCTCAGCTTTTTAGGATAAGAGTATGACACATTCACCTCCAAACGTGGAAGTGTCTCAGCAAGAGGCACTCTGAGAAAATGCATTTGAAAATGGCATTTGTTGGCTCACTGGAGCCAAATAGAGCCACCTCATCTCTTGCCTGAAACCCAAACAGGGCGACTGCCAGTCAGGGATTCCAACCAGCTGGTGGAATTGGCCTGCACAATCTGACAAAAGGGATCCCTTTTCCTTAACAGCAGCTTCTCCACCTCTTTCTCTCTCCTTTTTTGCTCGAGAACACACAGTTTTGCACTTGTCCTTCATACAAATAACTGGAGGGTGGGAATTATTCAGAAAGCTCATGTTCGACACCCCATCTGTTCATTTCTGACGGCAATATATAATGTAAGGCTATAAAAACTTGAAAAATAATGCAACATAAAAAGGGATTGACTCAGCTCCAAGAGGCCATAAATGGTAACAAATACCACTGGATGATTTATTTCATGCTGTAATCTTTACAGTAAGTCATCTTTCAGACATTTCCTTGTGACAGGTTTTAATAATATTAATGCCCAGAGCAATCCAAATCATCGCCAATAGACGTATTTATCAAGCTGCCAATCCGAGTAAATGAAATTCTATAAGGAATAATGTAACATGTTTAAAGGAAGCTAATAAAACAAGTCAGCAGAGAAATATTACTTCAAAGTATTCTCTCCCTCTAATCCAGTCCTGTATGTTACACAGCCAAAATGCAAATCTTTCCATACTTGATTTATTGCTCCAAAAATACCAATGACCTTTTCCCCAAGCCTCTGTATATTCACTCTCACACATTCATAAAGCCTGCAGTGCATCCTGCCAGAGTCGCTGCACACTGGAGTGCTTAGCATTTATTGTTATGTTTGTCTTGCTTTTTACGCAGGTACTTGATTGGCAGCTGCAGTGAATAACATCTAAGTTTCCAAGCCTTATGAAAATGTAACAAATATCTGAGCCATAAACCAATCTTTGCAGTACCCATTCGAGGCAGGCCTTCCAGAACACCCGAGAAAGCGACTTGAGCAAAGTCCTAATGGTTCCCTAGTTGCCAGGTAAATTTCACAGGAAGCCAACTTGCATTTTCCTTCAATCAGGTTTGCTTTGCTTTGCATTAATTATTTGTTATTCATGCGGCTTATGGTATGCCAGCTGTTAAAGCATTTGGCATCTCAAATGCAGCTCAAGATCTGCCTCCTGCAGGAAGCCTTCCTTATTAATTTCACTAATTTTCTGATCTCTAGCACCATAACTTCTAATTAACGAATCCATAAAGGCACAGTGCACCTCAAAGGCACTCACCAAATATTAGATGGAAATACAAAGATTTATTTGATCACTCTACAATGAATAGATGCCTCCTTTTTTCTTGCATATCATACATACGCTTCTTGAAGATGGATTTACTGTTTGGTGGGCACAAGTGTTCACCATGCCACTGTGCACCCTATAAGGGGATGGAATTATATATTTTATATATATAATATACATATATAAAATATACATATATATTATACATACATTAAAGTATATGTTATATATACATTATATGTATACATATATATTATACATATACATGTATAAACACACACAGATACATATATATATCCTCTAATTGACATGATATTATTTAAATCTGCTTACTTATTATGATTATGGTTCTTGTCTTTATTTGGAGTAGATCCTTTGGAGCGTCTACCAAGCCCATTATCTGCACTTCTTTACTTCTTTGAGGACTGTCTCATCCCCCACTCATGGCCAAGTTTGTTCTTGATGACTCCACTGGACAAGTCAGGAAACCTAACTTGAGCTCAGTCAATCAGACACTCTATTCCGATAATGAGAAACGGGGATACTGGGAATCTCGTCATGTGGCTTATGGTACTGGAGCTGGGATGTGGCTTGAGGACAGGCGTAGCCAGATTCTGCAGAACAGAGTTACAGAGAGCTTCTGTGCAGAGGATGACGCCCATGACCCAGTGGGGGTGCAGCTGGAGAGCACTGCCTCAGGGCCCAGAGATTCCCATGTCTTGGTTCCCATCTCACCAGAAGACAAGTAGCACTTTCTCCCTTGTAGTTTTACTGTTCTGTGATTCCTTATTAGGAATTTCCTTGTTTTTTTTTTAGTTTAAAAGAGTTTCTATCATGTGCAAGTGAGTGGACATTCATTACAATGTTTATATTTCATTGATAAATCAGCCTTATAAAAGACATGAGAGACACATTTTTGTTTGAAAGGAGTTCATTCCTTATAATGAGAAGCCAGATTTTTATTGGATATGAATCAAATACAAAGCCCTTTGTGTCTTGGTAATCCAGGGTATTTTGAGTTGAGTTTTGGAGTATCCTTGGAACAGAGTGAGATTTTATTAGACAAGTATGGGAAGGGAAGCACATTCTAGGAATACACAGAGGCCCATGCCAGGAAAAGCAGTATGGTGCATATTTGGAAAAATGAGAAAATATAATAGTGTTTGAGCCCAGAGGAGTTTTCTGAGAGGCAGGGACCACATGATGAAGGGTACTGTTAAGGATTCTGATCTCATCCTTAAATATCTGAGCCATAAACCAGTACCTTAAAGGTACTGACAAACTGCTGAAGGGAAACAATACTGTCACATTTTCATTTTTCATACCTCATTCTAAGTATAAAGAAGGAGAGATAATGGGGGATAAAAGGAGATGTGAGGAGACTGGGTCTATCACAATTTCACCAGTGGTCCAAGAAGAAAGAAGATGGTGGCTTGGATTGGGATTAGAATTGGAGATGGAAAGGGTAGAGAGATTCAAGATATTTTAAGGAGTAAAACAGAGAAAATGGGGCAACTGATTGAATCTAGAAGAGAAACCTATCTCACAACTTCTTCACTTGCTTCTCTTACCTCTCGCCAGGACCACTAGCCCAGGTGTTGGCTGCCAATAGATCTGGCTAGGTTCACCGTTGGTTTTATTGTTTATTTTGCCTTTGTTTTTACCTACTTTAGAGTTTGTTTCTGAATACAGTGAATAGAGGCAGGTTAGAAATCAGGCACTTGGGGAAAGTATTAATTGTAGAATTTTTTGCACATTTGGTATAGTGAAATTGGTTCCAGAATCATTACTTTTTTTACTTCTCCATTTCTTCTCACTTCTTTTCAACTTTAGTGCTCCTGTCAATGATGTCTCACCTGGTACATTTTGATTCTCTGTGTGAAAACAAGCCAGGGGTTGTATTAGGATCAGGGGTCGGGATATAGTTTGAAGAGGCCTCCATGGGTGCCTGGGTGGCTCAGTCATTAAGTGTCTGCCTTCGGCTTAGGTCATGATCCCAGGGTCCTGGAATAGAGCCCCACATCGGTCTCCCCGCTCAGCAGGGAGCCTGCTTCTCCCTCTCCAGCTCCCCCTGCTTGTTCTATCTCTGTCAAATAAACAAAAAAATTTTTTTAAGAAAAGAGGCCTCCCATCCCCTGAAAATTTTATTCTGTGTCCACATACACACAGGCATACTCCTGCGAATTACTGTGTTATCCCTTCTCTACTCTTCTATTAGTTCCCGGCTTTGAAAAATACTATCATGAGATCCGTTGGCTGAAACAATAAGACAAGGGAGAGTAAGGAAGAAGGAGTAAGGGAAGGAGAAAGAACTGGAGGCAGCTGCACAGACCTGGAGGTGGAGCTGAGAGTATCTGGCTAAAGAGTGAGAAACTGATGGGTTACAATGGTATTCCCTTACTCCCACTGCCCTGAAGAAAGAAAAAGATTCTGAGTGGGCAGGTAGACCAAGAAAGTCCCTCTGAATGGAGGAATATAATCAGAGTTGGCAGAGATAATCTGCTTATGCAGACTGTAAAAACATGCTTCTCCTGTGCTCTTCCTCCTGGTCCCAAATAACCTTTAAGATTTAGAGTCAGTCACCTGACATAGGCCTGTGCCTTTGAAAAACGGGTGAGTGTAAACTCACCCAGGATGGTTTCTGCCTGTTTTATTCTTTAATATGTTCACCTTCCCCCCTCCTACAAATTAACTGTAAACAAACAAACAAAAAAGAATCCATATAAAGAGGTCAGAACCTTACACCACTGGTTTCATTGATTTTTTTTTTCCCCTACCTCAGACCTTGTGCCTGGGTGAGCTTAAGGGATGCAGATGGAAATCAATTACTTGGGGTGGGGTGTGGGTGCCTAGAACTGTTCCTGGAAGACTGAGCTCATAGGCCAAGCAGATACTTGACCTGGCCCTACAACTACTTTCCAGTTATCTTCTCCCTCTGAGCCATCTCTAAGTCTCTTAAAACTGGTTTCTGGTGTTGATCCACAAAGAGGATTTCTTAAGGATTAAAACAGAAATAAAGCAAGAGAAAAGGAAACATATTACCCATGATCCTGGCAGTTGAATACCTGCATGGTGAGCAAAAACTGAAACCAGGGACATTTAGAAAGGCTCAAGAATATTCAGATCTACCCCCAAACAGTGTAAAGCAAGGCACGAGGTTTGGCTGACTGTAAAATCTAACAGAATATTTCAGTGGAAGCAAATCAAGCTGATCAGTATGAAAATGCTTTCCATAAAATATTAAGAACCAGAAATATTAACGTGTTCTTACTTGTGATAAAATGCAAATACAAAGGTCTTAATCCTAATAATCGCATCAGTCAAGAAATAAAGATTGTGAACATTTTCATGTTGGAAGACCATGTACATTGTTCTCAGTTACTAAGCCGTACCAATGGAGTAAGATGCTACTTGGAATCAAAGTCTGTAAAGTTTGCTACTCCCATCTCAGTCTCCTCTAGATCTTCCTGTAAACATGTATATATGTAATGCATGTATATATAGGTTCAGATGAAGTATAAATGTATAAAGTAAATCATATAGATATCCACAGACATATGTGATTTACTTTATTGATTGATTCTTACATAGCAACACCAGAATCTTCCCCCGAAAGAGTAATTTATCCACAATGTATGCACTAGTGACTCTAAAAACGATGTATTAAAAATTTCTTCCATTATCTAAACTGCACATTTTACTGGAAGTTTGAGACTGGAAATGGCAACTTCTCTCACACTTACAAATTGCTTTATGATTTTTTTTAAACTAGCTTTTCCCCACTGGTACCTTAAACACAGATGAGATATAATAATACCTACATTTCATTATGAGAAAACCAGAAAGCAGAGAGGCAGCAACCTGTCTGGGTTAAAACTGGAACTGGGATTAGAATCGCAGCCTCCAGAAGAGGGGTGAGCCTCTCCTGAGGGACAGAGGGTCCTGCAGCAGAGAAATTTCGGCCTAGCAAGGGCAAGTGGTGGCGCCAATACCATCTTGTCTAGGGGTTCAGCTGTCTTCCCAATATGACCCTGGGAGTAGAGGAAACTCTGGGTTTTAAAAAACAAAAATAAGGCATTGTTTCTTGTCTTTACATAAGGGCTCTCCATAGAAGTACATATATTAATGATCCACTCATTTAGAGCATAAACCAGAGTAACACTGAGGAAAAAAACAAAACAAAACTTGATTTCCACATGTTTTAAGGAACATGACTATTGCTTAAAGACAGGTGGGCTTGTAAATAAAAAAAAGAACAGTGATACTCAGCTTGTCTTGGGCCTTTGGGGAGAACAGAGTAGGTTTTCAAGGAGCCAGTTTATTTAGTTTACTTTTTAGCACTATCTGCAGCAATATTTCAGAGTGAAATAAGTAAAATATCTGTTCCTTTTCATTTGGCAGCAGCAAAGATCTCAGGGAAAAAAAAATAAATAAGAAATATGTAATCCCCACGGTGTAATCCCAGGGTATGGAAACTCACTTCTCTTAAATACCTCCCTCTGGCATAATTGACTTTTCATATGCATTTTAATAATGGTATTTCAGCAGGTTGCAAGGGAATTTTTTTTCTTCTGTTGTTGTTGTAAATTATGGTTTGGAAAAAAAAAGTGTTATAAATCTAATTACATTTTCACTTACATTAACAAGTCAGCACAATCTTCCAGCATGTTTACCAAGCAATTCCAATATTTACAGCTGACCTAATTGGTTATGGGGTAGAGGAATGAACAATATTTTATTGTCCTCGTAGCTGCGCATGTGCTGAAGACAGCTGTGGAGGTGTGGAGTTACCTGGCAACCCCAGGGTTTTGCCTGCCCGGGTTTGCCTTCGTCCAGCAGCTGAACAGAACAGGATGCGGGGAGACAAAGGGAGGTGAGTCCTGGACTGGAGAGGAGAGGAGTTTGTTATAAATGCCTTTTCTCAATCCTCTCTTGACAAGTAAGATTTCCCAATTATGTGGGGACTGTTAGAGACTCAGAATGAAGCTGTTCTTGGCAAGTTTGGATGAAAAGTTATAAATAGTTGCATGAAAGCCAAAAAGGTATTAGGTGGATATCCTTGATATTTGATGCTGAGTTGACGACAATTATGGTCCTGTCCTTGACTTTCACTATCAAAGCCGTCATGGTCTTCAGGAGCCCAACATGGGACTGACATAGGCTGAATGCTGAGATTCTTACACCCTTGGGGAAAGAGCTAAAAAGGCAATTGTTCCTACCAGACAGAGACCATATTGTCTCATGGGGAGAAAGGAACTGGGTCTCCCTCTCCCATTACTGAAGGTGAGTACTGTGGCTGCTCTGCCACCCCTCAGATTTAAATTGAAATGACATTTCTCTCTAAGGCCTCTGCCTTTCCTACTCATACTATTGGTGGTAACAAAGATGGAGAGTACTAATACAATTTTAGCTGCTTTGAGGTGAATCTCCACACCATGGGTTCAATTATCTGTGGGACAGTCGTGCCTCCTGTGTCATGATAATTGCCAACATGTATTGAATGCTTACTGTTTGCTAGGAACTTGGCCAAGAGTCTTACACTTAGTCTTCTCATCAGTCTCCTGAGGTCGGCGCCACTTGTTTTACAGAAGAGGGCTCGGAGCCACAGCTCAGTAAGTGCCTTGCTCACGATCACATAACACGGGAGTCACAGAGCTGAGATCTTATTCCCGACAGTTCACTTCTGGCGTGTCCGCCTTACCTATGGGACTGAAGTACCAGCCTCCTACTTTATCACTCTTGCATCCTAAAAACTAAAATGCCATAGCACACAATAGGCTTTGATTTGTGATTTTAGATGTACCTGAAAGGCCCTCACTGAATGTCCCCTAAAAACATACCTCCCATTCTGATGCCTGAAAGCCCGTAGTTAGGGGGATTTCCTTAGCTGAAACCCTTGTTCCCTAAAAAGAGAAAAGCTACCCTTGGAAGGGCTGATATTTTAAACTTCTGTTTTTGTAAATGATGATTCAGATGTTGATGGAGATAGTACGTAGCTGGAAGGTATGAGTCCTGGAGAAGGGTGATGGTGGGTGTAAAACAGAGAGCAAACAACACAGAACGAAAAGTGTGACAATTTTTCCTAGAAACCATGTAAGTCATGGCCTAGTCCTTGAATAGAATTTTACACAGAAACAGTGACTAAGTTTCCCCTAATCTTCACCTTGTCTTACTGAGTTGGTCTTTTATATATGACCTTAAACAAACAAGGCCTCATTCCTGCCTTTTAAGAGATTATAAATGACAAAAATGAAAACATGCAAAAACTAACTACTTAATGCAAATAAATGTATGCACTCAGTAAATGATCAGTTGTCCCACTGTAATTTTTATTTCCATATTAGGAGAGCTGCTTCCTCATCTTTCCATCCAGCTAAATCAATGGAAATTTCCATACTCATAAGTCCTAGGAGAATTTGACTTCATTTTTCTTAAGACCTGTCCACAGCTTAACAAAGAAGTTAGAAAAGGCCTTTGTCCCTCCTTTATTATAGCCTTCTAAGCCAATCAAACAGACAGGGCAAAGAAGACAGGAGTGATGGAAGGAATATGTTGAATTTTCCCTGGAACTCCTCTGACATTTTTATGAAGACTGAAGCTATTTTGTCTTCTATTTTTAAGTAATAATAACAAAATATTATTTGTTAATCTAAATAATTCATTTATCTAATAAATACCCGATGAATTATTCCTCTATACGTAGTACTTTGCTAGTGTTGTGTCACTTTGCTTCTCAGAAATCCAATTTTTGTCTCTAGGTAAAAGACAAGAACTAGTTCTTAACAAATTCTTGTTCTTCTATGTGCTAGCACCCTAACTCTTTCATCTGTTTTTGGAACTCAGGCTCAGCGTGCTTAAAAATATCATTTCCACCTTTGTACACGTATGTCTATCTTTATCCCTACCCCCATACCCATCTGTACATGATACATTCATATTACTGTTTTCTTTGGACTTTGTATTAAGACTTGATGAAGATGTTTATTACACTTTATGACCAACCCACCTCCCTGGTAGAGATTCCTACATATTCAAATACCATCAGTTGCTATGAGGAGGACATCTTTAGAGGCTCTGGAATCTCCAAGACTGAAAACATAAGTGCTATCTGGACTCTTAGAGAAAGGTAACACTGGAAGATCAAATGCTGGTGGTATAGTATTAAGGACATGTGGGTTTCTAGAACATGACTTGAAATCCTACAGTGAAGGTAAACGCAATATGCACATATGAACAAAAGAATCAAAAAAACACTTCTGATTTATTAGTTATGGACTACATTTTGTTCAAATAAAAAAATCTATGCTTGTCCAGAGAGAAAGTCATTTTAAAAGCTTACTATGAAAGGAAGGAAGAAAAGTACCCATTCAGACAATGTTATAAGCTCAGTTTCTGTAGAAAGCTCTGACACAATGTAAGAGAAGAACCATGTGTGGTGATTTATGCCCAACATTCTGACCCTGGAAGGACCTGAAAACCAGTCCTCAGTAGGAGTTCAGACATCACTGAGGCTAAAAGATGGTGTTTCTCTTGCTTGGATCATCTGGGGCTCAGAATTCAATAAGGTGTGTAGAACTGAGAGTAAAAAGAAAGGAAGGTCCAGCTTTCTTTCCCAGCTGTGTGTGGGGGGGGGTAAGGAGGGGTTGAGGGTGCCTAGTATCTAAAAGTGAGTTGTCATAGGGGCAGATGTCTTAGGAGTCATCCCTGAGGATAACTTACATAGGGCTGGGCGTGGGTGTGCCAGAAGAGAAACAATTTCTCCCAGTTAGATGGATTTCCCCACGTCCTTATGGATGGTGTACCTCCGATACTAACAAGCTTCTGGCCTGGAAGAGGATATAAGGGCAGTCCTTCTGGATGGACTATAATTTGTTCAGAAACTGAAGATCACCATGCAATCAGCTGTGCTGGAGACACTGAGAAACAGCCAAAGAGAGAGCTGGAATTGCCATGGAAAAGAGTGTTGCTGAGGGGGAACAGCAAACTATAGGAAGATTTGGACATGGTGGAGTGCCTGCACCAGTGGGAGCCTCTGTATCACGGATCTTCACTGAAAACCCTGATGATATGCTCCGTTGAGCTGATGGTCTGTGGATGGTGGGTGGTAGACAGTGAATGGAATTTCGGAAGGTCTGAAACTTCAGAACATTTCCCTCTGAATATGAAAGACATTGGTTGCAAAAGCATGAAAATCTAAAAGCCAGGGAAATAGTAACAGAGGAGGATGGGGGAGCAGAACGACAACAGCAGGGACCACTTTGCACTTGCTCCATTTTGACTGTGCTTAGGCTCTAGCAAGAATTTAATCTGTTTTATCTCGATTATTCAGGTTCTAATACTATCTCACAAATGTTTCAATTATTTAGGTTCTAATATTATCTCTATTTTGCAGAAGAGGAAACTGAAGCATAAAGGCTAAAGAGGATGGTGATCCAGGGTTCACGCCTGCTATAGGGACAATGACCATAACTGGTATCTGTGGGACACTTGACCTTTAAGGCGCTAAGGCTGGCTTGGACATTAAAAAAGAGAGAAAAAAATGGCATTCTCTGTCTTTGGTGTTTCTAAAAGAACATGGAGAGTATGAAGATGAAGTTGATATCATATTTACACATGATCTTAGTCATAGGTTTCGCAAAGCTATAGTGGGAAGGGAAATTATGCAAGAAATTACAGTATTTCGATTTCAACATCTTCTGTAACAACTGAATTAAACAGATCCAGGGGGAGGATTTCTAGAGAAGGGCTGATAGGCCCAAAGAAGACAAATCTTTCTGTTGGAAATGGTTTCTTCTCCTGACCGAGATCTATCATAAACTGCTTGGAAATCTCTGCCTCCTCTTCACTTGATTAGATACCTATCAGTACGTACTTGAGCTAACAAACACCTACATTTTAAAAATACTGAATGGCTTAGTGTGGTCATTGTGTTACCAGTCAGTCACAACATAAAATGAACTAGTTGTATCTAAATCTTTTCTTTGTAATATCTAATTAAAATCAGTTTTACTGAAGAAGTAAATAACT